>NC_072450.1:29629186-29841075 GCF_027596085.1 Anoplopoma fimbria
AATTCAGAAAGTACAATAATAAACACAATCCTAATGAAATAATTCTCCTTAATTATGAAACAAAGCAAAAAGCTTATGATAATAGTAAAAGCCTCAAATTATAAAAAAAACAAGAAAAGTATATTATTACAAAATTCATGAAGAAGTAAATTAATGAAATTAGCAGTAAATGCTTTAATTATAATTTTACTAATTTAAGCAAAGGCTTGTCATTTATGCAAAATCCTTCATAATAGAATTGTTATGAAATATCCCGAATCATTAATTATAAAAAAACATAATTGCAACGTTGTTATGAAATAAGCAAAATACTTGATCATAAAAAATGGTATAATCCTCGATTACAAAACTAGGAAATATGCTTATGATTTTAATTAATTAGCATTCTTAGAAAATTATCAAAAATCCTTGGTTATAAAAACATGCAACATCAATAATTACAATGTTCTTATGAAGAAAGCAAAATCCTTAATTATAACAAATAAGCAAAATCAATAATAAAATGAGAAATTTCTTACTCCCAGATAAATGATGTGTTAGGGGCCGATCTCATCGTTGTTCATATTTCTATTATTAAGATGATCTTTATCTAAATGTAGTCCTGATGACTAAATCCTGCTCAGTACAATAAATGAGCCATGTGATCCAAAAGGGAGCGCTAAAGAGAAGTCATGAATTCATTCTATATTTTAAACCCACAAACACCATCAGATTGTCATCATGGCACCAGATGTGGTTCATCAACCTGATGAGCTCCAGATCTACACATCCAGCAGTAGGTGGGTCTGAAACGAGGTTTCCTTTGATCTCAGGATTCAACTGTTCAAATGTCACTAAATGTGATTTGAACATTGAGAATTGTGACACAGAATGTAGAAGATGTATGTCAATGTTAAACGTTGTTTATACTTAATATATAACATTAACATTGTTCCTGGTAGTCTTTGGTTTCTAAGACGCCGGCTGCTTGGACTCTGGTAAACCTGCTCTCAAGTCTAGTTCTAAATGAACCTTTATATCAGGGAGGTGTTTCTAAAGACTCACGTCTTCAGCAGGAACCAATGGGCTTTGAGCTGAGAGCCAGGAAGTCAGAAGAGAGTAACAAAGACAGGCTGTAATAATGTAATATGATATTCTTCTTGTTTAAAGGGAACATGCGTATAAAGTGAGCTGATGGTGGCTGTGTGTTAGAAATCCATCTGGATGTGAGATGAGCTCTTTGGAGGAGCTACTCTGCTCCCTGAGCTCCTTCTTCTTCAGCTGCAGGAACACCCAGGTTAAACTCATCCAGCTCAATGTTCTCCCGTCTGCCCGGCTTCCTCCCCCTTCTGGCCTGCAGAGACATGACAGCACAGTCCTGTGTTCAGTTCACTAAACACAGAGCGAGAGCTTCATTCCAGTCGCTGGTCTAAACAACAGACGTGTGTCAGTACCTTATAGTAGAAGTAGAGGGCAACGTTCTCCAACAGCAGAGTCAGCGGCAGGAGGACCGCTTTGATGATAAGAGGTGTTGGAGTCCAACAGCTCCCATTGAAGCAGGAATCTAGAACCAATGAAACCATTACTCTTCATGTTCACTTCATGTTCACTGTTTGAACCGTAGACGTTATGTAAGAAGTGAACGTAGTCGTCCTGATGTCACTCATTGGTTTGAGGACTGTGGCCGTCGCCATCTTGTTTTTATCAACCAGTGAACAGGAAGTGACCATATATGGACTGAGGAGGAGTGACGTAGAGACGCCGTATACGTCTCTGGTGTCGACCTGTCAATCAGTGTGTAGCCCCGCCCTAAAGCATCCCCTGCTTTATGATCTATTCGACTCTAAATGGAGCATAATTTACTAAATGAACATCATGCTGTATTGAAGAAGACTTGAAACTAGAGCTTGAGACCATAAACTCATGTTTACAATGTTTACTGAGGGAATAAATCAAGAGAGAAGTAGAGTCATTTTCTCATAGACTTCTATACAACCAGAGGAGTCGCCCCCTGGTGGACACTAGAGAGAATGCAGCTTTAACACAGGAAGTTTTGACTTCATACAGAGTTTAAAGTCTTCGGCGGTAAATGTTCGGTTTAAGAGCCAGTCAGAATGAAGGTTTGTGTTTTTGTGACTTTGTTTCATTTGATCTGCGCAGAATAGGGGTCGACCGATATATCGGTCGGCCGATGTATCGGGCCGATATTTGTCATTTTTTAATCTATCGGCATCGGCCGATATCTGTGTTTAGTAGCGCCGATTTATAGTCAGGCATGTCCGCGGGCAGCCCCGTGTTATTGGTACCGGCAGAACGCATGTGAAGGACCCCAACCCAAAACTTGTAATCCTGGGAGATAAGGTAAGGCTTAAATTCTGCTATTTCAAAGTTGTATGGTGGTAACATATTTACTAGGTTATATATGTTACAAGTAAACTATGAAGTGTTGCTTCACTTAGTGAAAGGAAAAAAACAAAAAAAAAAACGAAAAGCATTGAACCGTCGAGAGCTGTAAAGGCTACAGCTGATTGAGTTCACAGGCTCACAGTTAACTTGTCCTTGCTGTTAGCTTGAAGGACTTTACTCGAAATCTAGTAGCAGCTTGCTTGCTTACAGTAATATGTTGGCCCAAATGTTATGAGTTCTGCTTAAATTTTCCTGTATTGGAGTCGAAAAATGTCCCTCTGTTCGTGGGGTGGAGGAGGCGGCATTATGTTGCGCTACGTTATGCTACTCCGCCCCTCTCACAGACAAAACTGGTATGTATGACTCAAGGTTCAAGTCAGAGTTCAATAAATGTTAAAAAAATGTTAAAACAAATTGTGTGCATCTACTTATTATTAGTGTGACGCTTTAGCATGCAAACTAATGGGAAAACTTTTAGATATCGGCCCTAAAAATCGGCCCAAAAAAATCGGCAGCCCATATCGGCTATCGGTTAACCCTGACCTCTAAGTATCGGCATCGGCATCGGTTATAGAAAAACCCATATCGGTCGACCTCTAGCGCAGAAGCTCGTCGCGGGTGTAGGTCAGCATGATTAAAAGTTCCAGTTGTGTGCAGAGAAAGGGGAAAAAACGCTACAACTAAAACGCTGAAGCAGGAACATACAATTACCAAAAAAAAAGAAGACAACAACGAATAAAAATAGTAGAAAAAATACAAAAGTAGCAAAGCTGGTAGAGAGCTGCTGCGACAGGCTGCCGACCTCTGGCGCCATTTTAGTATTATGCTTGTGTTTTCCTGCTTAGTGGAGGAATTTGACAGTGATTGGTCATTTATCCTCTAGCTAGGGGTAGGTTCACAAATGCTATTTTGCATGCTCCTCACTAAGTAACCCCAATGTCATGCTGTTGGTGTCAATGTTGACCCCACAAATTAGCAGAGGGTCTCACTTTGTCTTTTTCAAAGATATACAGAAAAACAACCTTTCCTTATTAGGGCTCGAGCCCCGAGAACGGCGGGCCAGAGTAAGGCCCTATTGCTCTAAAATCCCAGGAAGTCCATCATTTTGATTTTTGTGTGAATTTTCCCTTCATTTTTTAGTCATTTCAAGCGCATTACTTTATCGAACTCCTCCTAGGGAATTTGTCAGATCAACTTCAAATTTCGTCAATACAATCTAAAGCCTTTGTAATTAAAAGCTTTACTTTTAAAAGGAATGGTGTAGCCGTAGCGGGCGGTCATTTTACGAGATTATCCATTAAACAACAAGCTGATGATGTGAATCCACTGGACTTGCTCTAATCAGACACAAACTTGTCATGCTTGATAACAGTCATGGCCCAATTGCAATTTTCTTGGCTTTCTTTTTCTGAGAACTATAATTGACAGCAAGGCACCAGACTAACTTTTTTTCACCATCGTCCCAGAACAGTCCAAGAAAAGTCAGTGTTGACCGTTAAAA
Source organism: Anoplopoma fimbria (assembly GCF_027596085.1). Lineage (NCBI taxonomy): Eukaryota > Metazoa > Chordata > Actinopteri > Perciformes > Anoplopomatidae > Anoplopoma > Anoplopoma fimbria. The sequence continues at coordinate 29,633,073 of NC_072450.1, forward strand.
ATTCTAAATGTTATCCTTAGACATTTTTATTTTCATCTACAGTAGTTATTTGGATAAAAACACACAATTCAAATGAATAAGAAATAAATAATAATGAAAAATCTTGGCATTAGTCATTTTAATAATGTATCATAAGCTGCCTAGAGCTAGTGTTGCTAATGCTAAGTTAGTCAGGTCATGATGCCCTCTCAATATATTTTATATTGCAGTGAAAACATCTTCAAACAACTGGATTTATTGTTTGTTTATTGTTTTATTAAGTGTCTCGCCAAAAACGTTACTTTACAAGATTACATTTAACACACTGCCTTTATGTATTTATCATTTTAGTGGTGCAGCTGGTAAAAGGGGAGCTATTTTTAACTACTTTATATACTAATTATTAAGGTTATATACTACTTAAAAATAAATCATAGGTTATTAGTTGATTTATATTTCGTATTAAGAATCTGAATCTGCAAAGAAGCCTAACTAGTAACTATTTTGTTGAATACAATATTTCCCTCAGAAATCGAATGGACGAGAAGTATTAAATAACATAAAATGGGGGAGCGTGCCCATGGACCCCTCTAGAGGAACCAAGGTCACTCCGCCATAGCCTCACAAAATACTGTGGGAAACACTGTTGGATGTAAGTAAATTATAGGGCTAGGATGATATGTTCAAATCAAATCTTGTTAAATGTAGTTTTGGTGAGAAACTTGAGTAAACCCAGTTGGATGAAGGATATGTTTTCAAGGCAACATAAATAGATGTTAGTGTTGACCTGTTTAACTTCCTAACACTAGCTCTAAGCAGCTTAGAATACATAATTAAAACTACTAATGCCAAAGAAAATTATCAATAAAAATACAACCTTTTATTTCCTAATCCTATGAATTGTGATTTTTATGAAAATAACCAATATAGATGACTTTAACAGGTAAAGGTTACATTTAGAATTCTTGATGGTTTTCTCTGACGTATGGATCATTGACCATCCGCAATTAGTATCTGTGGCAAAAAAAACATGATCGGGGAATCTCGAAATAAGATATATTTGCTCCCTTTTTTCTGCGTGTGACTTTACTGTCTGTGAAGCTGTGTGAAACGAATAACCATCATGTGGTGGTGGAACAGTGTGTAAATGCGACCGGCATGAATTGGTCATGGACGATCAGCTGAAAACTGGACCGTTTCCATCAGAAGCCGACTGATCGGTGCATCTCCGACTCGTTTGTCAGTTCTCTTTCAAAGTCTGTTTCAGGAGAGGGAATGTAACAACTTTCTTAATGCTAATATATACTATTGATATAGTGCAGATACTAAATAAAGATCCATGAGTGTGAAGTCATTTAAACACAGCACAAAGTACTTGTTACTAAATCAGTCATAAATTAGCTGCAAATTTGACACAAACACATAAAAAAGATTACGACAAAACAATTTAAACCGGAGATTTGTTCCCTTATGATGGAAGATGCTCCTCTTCCAGTGGACTTTGGAATCGGTACAGATACCTGATGGAGCTGTGGCACAACCTTAACACAAAGTAGATGCATCCGGGTGAATAGGGTAAACAAATAAACTAAAAGATATAACCGTGAAACTTCCACAGATGATTGCTAACATCAAGGCAATCCGATTTTGTATTACACATTTTCTGAAATATGTTTTTTATTTGCAAATGAGCATTATACTATTCAATATCTGCTAATTTGCATACATTTCCAGAACAGAAATCTGAAAATTGGATATAGCCCGGTTCAAAATTTGAAATTGGCGCCATACATTAGTCCTTCTTTTTGCAGAGTTTAGGAGAAGTATAAGGTTGCAAATAGACTATTAGTAGTAATAGACTATATTATATAGGTTTTTCTTTCCACTAGTCTAAAAAAGATATGCTATGGAAACAAAACAGCCCAAGTTGACTAGTGCATGTAACTCTATATTTATGCCTTGGGTATCTCCCATTAACTAGCTAACTTGGTAACGGTTACTGAACATTGTATCTTAGAGCATGAGTGCTTGTCTGTTATTAACCTGAGTTAATCTGTGATCTGTGAAGTATAATGAAATATATCAATATGCAAATTAGGTCGGAGGACTGGTCAAAGCAAGAGGCGTCTCAGGTGAGAACAATGCAACATTCCCAGACCCTTTTTAAACATTGGCCCAAATGGTGGAGGTGAAAAAAGTAATAAGTGTTAGGACTATTATTTCAAGCCTTCCTTTTTTATTTCTCAAGCAAATTCTCATTATTTTTCATATGTATAAAACTGAGTGCAACACCACAAATGCCTTTGAGGAGAGGGACGGTCATTTGTGCTTTTTCGGATTCCTGTGTTCAGGTGGGTTCCACACCATAAAACTGCCATGGTTCAAAAACATTGGAGACCTGCTTTGCTCTGCTTTAAAAGAAAATCCTCACCAGGAATTCCCCTCACTACAAAAATCTATAATCTTGGCAAACAGAGGGAGGTGCTCAGCAGGTTCCATCAAGAACTTTTCATAAAAAGAGAAGCACATTAAACAAAGAAACATCTGTATTCAACACTGCCTCTCTTACAACACACTGGAGCTGAATGAACATCAAAGCATATGAGATAGCAGTAAATGCTGCTCTGAAACATTTTATTTACAAGCAATGCTTCCCTGTGATGTTCAACCGCCCAATTTCAGCTGGGGGGGGGGGTGCTCCTTGTGAGCACATCTCTACAGGGATTTGGAAGATGTTTCAGGTTTCTGGAGGTGAGTGTGAGGAACATCTGCTTTATTCTGGTGAATCACGCCAATTCTATCCACTTTCATTTCACCAACTTCTACGAAGTTCATTTCTCTGCCAAAAAAAGGTTGAGGCATAAAAATCCCATTTGTGTCTGCAAAGTACTATTTGTAGAGCATTGCAGCTGTTCAGAAGTTCAACAGGTGAGTTTTGGTTGGCCGATCAGTTGTAAACAGTGCAATGGAGGATTCTGACAAAGCAGAGCACATTAACAGTGAAGCTCTTATAGTCGTTTCATACATGTAAGAACATTACACAGCGGGCAGGAGCTCCAGCAGCACAATCAGTAGGATTATATATTTTTTAATATATTTTTGATAATATTGCACTAATCTTAGTAAATGGTAAATGGACTCTTTTTTGATTGAAAGACCTCTACTTCCGGGAGCAATTTTGCCCATCAACATGGCCTAGCGGAACCAGGGATCGAACCGCCAAACTTTTGATGAAAGGAGACCCGCTCTTCCACTGACCCACAGTCGAATAGTCAAATATCCCGATAAAAGCACTATGTCTAGGGATTAAAGAAACAAAGGCAAGTACCTTTTTAATTGCATTAGAAACAGGAGCTCTTAAAAATCTACATTTGAGTAAATATTTTGCAGCCAAATCAAATAGTTTACATGATATTTAACAATTGTTTCTTTGCACGCATGTACAAAGGCAATAAAGGAGTCCATGAATATAAGATATGAGATAATAAGAATCCCTCCTAGGCATTGTGGAGCTTAGTTTATGGCTTTTTGCCGGTTACACAGTCTATGGGTATACTGTATCTCTTGGTTACACTTGTTGTCTTTTTGATTCTTCACAGTTCATATATATTATACGCCCTCTGGCATTTAGGAGAATAATGCAACAAAGCAAAGAGTATAAATGCCTCAGTGAATGCACAGAGCTTGTGGGCCATCTGCTACGATACCAAGCACAAGTATAAATAGAGCTTTATTCGGTTTGAAAGTGTGTAAAACAATCCTAAATCTGTATTCAGATTTGCAGGTGTATTGAGATTTCTAAATGTGCAGACAAATCTTTAAAGTGTACATATATCTGTAAATATGTACAGATAGATTTGTAAATGTGTACATAGATCTGTAAACATATGGACAAATCTGTTAATGCGTATAGAGATCTGTAAACGTGTAAATAGATCTATACATGTGTACATAGATCTATAAAAGTGTAGAGAAATCTATAAATGTGCGTATATCAAGCTGTTAATATGTAGACACATCCGTAAATTTGTACTGAGATCTTTACATGTGTAGACAAATCTCTAAAAGTTTAAATAGATCTGTAAACGTGTAGACAAATCTGTAAATGTGTAAATAGATCAGTAAACGTGTAAACACATCTGTAAATGCCTACCTTGACTTGGTCCACATAGATATACAGATATTTAGACACACAGTCAACACCCACACGGCTGAAATAATGGCTTCATTTTCTAACTGGGGAAACTGGCTGCACGTGTCACAATAATGCACGCAAGGGTGAGACTGCTACCTGTTTTGTGGATATACACAACTGCCAGTAAATGACAGATTGAACCGGTTTGTGAATCCGTTAAGGTTGCAGCTGGGCGGCTTGTCAGTACTTCAACCACAGCACCAATCTCGGCGGAAAACGGTTAATGATCAAAAAAACTGTCTGCTATCGGTCAGAAAAAAAAAATCCAAATGAGCATCCCCGATACAAAATATATGTTGTGCTCCGATAGTGCTATATTCTCATGTAAGTGTTCTGATCAATCAATGTGTCCTTTGACTTGTGTTGTTGTTATTTAGTGTTTCTGAGGCTATCGTCAAGATGTTGCTCTGATGGTCCCGGAAATTTTAAAAGAGCAGCTAAATCAAGAGGGAGATTGATTGAAAGTACGTATGCAAGTATGTATAAGTCATTTTCAAATATTTGTTTAAAAGCATTATAATTAGTCTGATATTGAAACCTGGTTCACATGACCACAGCTTCCTAACACTGACGTTTCAGCTGTGATACCTGCAGTCAAAACAGGCTCCTTTTGGTCAAATTGTCTACTATTTGGAATCAACCCTAGTATCAGAAAACCTTTCAGTCAGTGTCACCATAATCCAGTATGTCCTGTGCCATCCAGTCTAGCCTTCTGTGGCACTCACCTCGTACAGTCCCGCAGTCTGCATCCGGAGCAGAGCTGGTCTTGGCACAGCGTCGCTGCAGCCGGTGTTTTAGTCCCGAGAACGACTGGGAGGGGCCATTTTCACCCACCGGCTGAATGAATAGACTGTCCTCCCCGATCTGTATGAGCCCAGTCTATGCACAAAAACAGAGACATGTACAAGATGAAAGTGTGATTATTACAGAAATGAAAAAGTAGAATTTTGATAGATAAGTGTATGGTGAGTAGAGAGTGTTTAACTGATGAACCAGCATATACAGTACCAGTCAAAAGTTTGGACACACCTTCTCATTCAATAGTTTTTCTTTATTTTTTTCTACATTGTAGATTAATATTGAAGACATCCAAACTATGAAGAAACACATATATGGAATTACGTGGTAAACAAACAAATGCTCAACAAACCAGAATATGTTTTAGATTTTAGATTCTTCAAAGTAGTTGAATGAGAAGGTGTGTCCAAACTTTTGACTGGTACTGTACATAGTTAAAGTTAAGGTCATTATTTTGCGGTATATTTTTTCTTGCTTACAATCCCGAATGAATTAATAGTGATTCTGCCCATAACCAGTTCATGAAAGCCTTTCCATTGCACTTTCATATTCTTTTAGAATTTAGATTTGCCTCTCAAAAGCTCTCAACATGGATAAGGCGCTAAAAGTGCTAATAAAGCTCACAACGTTAGCATTGCAAACGACAGAGAAAGCGCTAACGGTGCTAACGGTGCTAACAGTGATTACCTGAGGGGGAACTGGAGGGTGGGCCCTACATGTCATGACGACATTGTCGGTCAGAACGTAATAATACCTCCGTATGAGAGCAGTGCAAAAGGGAAGCTGTGAGCTAACCGGTGGGACACGTTAACATGCACTTAAAATGTTTTATAGATAAGTTGACTGCTAAAATATTAATGCTCAGTATGTTAAATCCAGCTCCTTTAAAAAAGGGACAGTCAAAGCACCTGTAGTGCTATCTAGATTGTTTTGGAGGTATCAAGATATGGAGATGTCTGCCTTCTCTCCAATATAATGGATTGAAACAGCAATCAGCTAATGTTGCAAAATGATTATTTATTTACTCAAAGCAACATACCTTATTGTGAGCAGTTTTAGGTAGGAACAATGGTTGAAAGAAAATATTACCTACATGAAACCGCTTACAACAAAGCCTGTATATTACAATATTTGCTACATACCATTTCAGCTAATTGAATATACAAATATGTATTTTTTTCAATGAAGGGGGTGAACTGTTGCTTTAACATAAGAGCACCTAATGCACCATTCTGGTGAATCATTCTGTAGAAATGACTACGAGGCATTTGCTGTCCTTTGGATGTCCTTGGATCTGTTGCACCACATATAAATGTCATTTTCAAGACTTTAGCTTAGCTTTGAGAGTAGCCTCTTTTTTTTAACTGAATTGTATTGCAAGGCAACATCTTGGGTCCATGTTTACTTCTCTCAATCAAATACACCGCAACAAAAAATAAACTGGGAAAAATTTGTTAATGTAATCTACGGTAGGGCTGCACAAAATCTGAAATAAAACTGACATTGCAATTTCTTCTGTAATATATAAAGGGATATTCAAAAGTACACACGATTCATGATTTAAAAAATGGGGCTAGACTAGCTAGACTGTAGGTCTACACACTAGATTAGTCAGGGAAAATTTGTTTTACGTTAAACTTCAGTATCAAGCATTCTTTCTATCAAGCATTATTCTGATGATTTCAATTTTATTAGTGATTTCAATATTGACATGAATAAAGCCTTTCGCTTCGACCTCCTCAATAAAAGCCTTTTTGTTTCATTCAGTTTTGAACATGAAGCTACTCACTCTAGTGTAACACACTTGACTAGATTATGTTGCACAGAGAAGACGTTACTGTGTTCTGTCTCCTGTTGAAATCTGTGATGTCAGATCACGTTCTTTTTAAATTTCCTTCGTGACCATCTCAACTTGTGCTCCCACTGCACATTCATGAATTACCTCTATTTTGTAATTAATAACGTAGGTTACTACTTTGAATTTATACTATCCAGTGATGATAACATTAGAATGTCATAACATGTGACCCATATCATGTGCCATGAAAACACTGGATTAACTTTACATTCTAACTTGAAAAGGAACAGGGTTCCTCATATGGCGAGAGATTTAACATTTCCCCCATGGAGGCTATAAAGAATTGTAACCACAAATTATACCACCCTAACATTAAATGATATAACCCTAACACCACCTGTGCAATATTAACCATTCAGGACTGCATGGTGTGCTGATTAACAGGTTCCTTGATTAACACTACAGATGCTACAGGATTTATTGAAGACAAGTCGAAGGGCAGATGAGGCTGGCACAATCTATTCTGGTTGTTCGTCCTAACTTGACAAATAACTCAAGGTACTGCAAACGCCTCCACTGCCTCCAGACCTGCTCTTCAAAACTTAACCAGTTTGTCAACAGATTTTAAGCGAATTGCACCTTATTGTTAACTTAAGCTGCCACTTACTCGCAAGTATAAGAGAATTAGTTTCTGTTTCCGAGTGAGAAAGTCCAGTAAAATGCGACGGGACAGTAACGTTAGTGGTTTTAATAGATCTGTCCTGTGTGCCTTCATTACTTTTTCATTTTAACGTTATGATGTTCAATTTGAGAATTCATCAGTGATCAGCAAAAGTAATGTCTGCAGGGAAGTCTAGTCGAAGTCACAGCCATGCCAGCAGTACTAAGAGCAAATATATAAATGTAAAGCAATGATCACAAAAAAATATATAAGTTCTGTTAGTTAGACGACTCAATGTGAGCCGATAAGAACATCAGGCACACAACACACATTTGACGCAGAGACATGAGGCACCTTGGCTGCCTGCCTAACCTTGTCAGTCACACCTGAAGTCAAAGCTGGTCATGCCCACGCCAGCATACATCTCAAGTATGACTGAAAAAACACGTTGCGGTGGAGCTCTGTCAGGGTCATATGGAAATGTTTACCTCCCACTAGTGATCAGGGTTTTCCACAAATATGTGGATAAGCCAGCTAGGGGAGGCTGCAGAATTACACGCAATACAACCGCACCCAATACCGCTATAACAAAAGATGTTGACCTCTCGTCAGTTGAGCCTAATAAGCAACGATGACCTGATGCACAAACAGGTGAAATCCATCAAAACAGGCAGTCTCCACTTTCACTCGTCCAAAAGAGGCTGCGTTGTCATTTACACATACATCATCAATTCATTTAGCTGTGAGGTGTCAGCTGTGTGTCTGCTTGGTAGACTCTGTCAGGGTTTATCCAACATATTGTACCTTTAGCGAGTGTCTGATCAAGAGATGGAGAGTGCATGTGACGGTCAGTGTGAAGTCAGCAGTAATGATTAAAATGAAGAGGATAAGCCCCAAAGATGGAAAAAATCTCCAGCTGCTCTGGCATATTAGAGGGATTAATCTTTTATTTTTATAATTATTGCAAAACATTAAAAATGATTAAGGTTCGATCTGTACAAAACAAAGATGTTTACTTAAGTCTGTAGAAATGAATGTGTAGGCCAGGACATCTTTGCCGTACAATGGTTATAAAATTGTTTATTGACACAGGTGTGGCCTTTAACACGTAACAATATGTGTATTGGTAGTGAATAGTTCGGTTTGGGACGTTCTGTTCCGTATATGTGCCATCCTTTCGTTACCCCTGTGACCCAAACTGCTGTTTATCTATACTACCCACAGCCGTAATTCTGGAGCTTTACCAGTTTTCCCAGAATTTTTTTGCAGCGCACCAGTTACTATCAGCTACGCCAGCAGTGTAATTGTGATTCCCACTTTTCTTCTTGGCCAGACCCACTTTGAGTAGCCGGTTGAGGCAGAGACGATAGTAAAAGGTATAGGCATTGACCTTGAGTAGTAAGGGGTCGGGATAGCCCATCGGTCAGGCCATAGGACACGAACAAATGAAGTTACCAGTACCTCGGTGAGCATGGACGCATGGTCAATCCTAATGCTTGAATGCTGCACAGGGCGGGTCTAGCGAGGTTGAAGAGGCCTGATGTGACAACTGGAGATTCAACTGGAGATTCCTTTATTCTTTCCCCGAGACATTCTTTTCCTCCCCCCCTCTCTGGTATTTCATCTCTACAGAGGAGGTTTCAATACACTTTCGCAGAGACACTCCCAAACCCCCCCACTCTATAAAGTCGTCAGGTCTGACACTCCACAGGCTGAGAGGAAGATCTCAAGTCAAGGAATCAACCATCTGGCTTTCAAAGGTCACAGGTCATAAATTACTGGGGTCAAGATAACAGGAACCAACTAAGTATCTTGCAATTATTCTCTGTAGCTCTGTATAATACTGTATAAGTCTTTGGAGTATTCAATAACCCCACTCAAAGTATCTCACATTTGATTTCAGGAAAATACGTCTTTCTCCCATGTTTATGACGTGGGAAACAGAGTTAAAACCATTTAATGTTTTTCAAACCAGACTCATCATGTGACCATACTGCCACCTAGTGGTCAAGTGGTAATAGCGCAGATACGTGTCAAAGTGACGAGATGTTGTGGCGCTAATAAGTCACGTGACCGACGCACATTTCTTATCTGCATTATCTGTGTGTAAGGTTTATTAATCTCATAGTGAAGAAAAGTATGTGGGTTATTTGTTTAAAGTGTTAGATTAGTCAATTTACTAAAACAGGAACCCTCCAACACTAGAAGACAAAGAAATCCGAAATCTGGGCAAAACAAAGCCATAAATTAAGCCGCACCCTACGACTTGACACCTCTGCTTTGACAAAACAAGGAACATTCCCTTGTCTGCCCTCTTATCCTTTTCGTTTTCGTCCGTGTTGGTTGTCTGTCTTGTTAAGGAGCTTATGCACGCTCCCGTTATTTTTATTTTAGAACAGCAGTTTTTGTCAATACCTTTTCTCTTAAAAACTCCTTTGAGCATCTTATAATTATTCCTTTTAAGCAAGCCTTATTTTTGTTTTAGTGTATGTCTGTTGACCTCTTGAGATATCAACTTTAATTATTATCGTTTAGGCCAACAAGATTAGTTTGAGAATATCAACGAGTAGCCTAAGTTATCAAATTATTCAGAGCAATATCCCTTCTCCAAACACCAAACCGGATCCAACGCCCGCCTTGAAGCGAGACACGAAGAATTCCGAAGACAGCGGAGAGCCACCGGTCCTTGACCCATCACCCTGCATTCTTCACTTCCGATGGAACCAAAAGGTCCGCCGGCAGAGCTGAGACTACTACAGAGCGGTTGCTTCCGACCGCGGTTGCTTCCGACCGCGGAAGCAACCGCAGAAGGCGTCTGGACCCCCACTACTCAAAGTAGGAAACTATCAACGTTATTATGATCCAGAGTTGGCTTCGGAGATATATGTATAGAGGCTCTGAATAATAGTAATTTAGATTGACCAGGTAGAGTAGGGAAAAGAGTGGAGAGGAGTCCGCAACTTTTCTTCACTATTTGATATATTGCCCGTTTATTTGAAATCAATTAATTCATGATTTGTATTCTTGTTTAATTATTATATATATCTTGTCATCCATTCATTTAATCCTATTAGAAATAAATGACCCATTTATTTATAATTTTAACGTAGTTATTGATAATCGCTACACAGGCTTTGCCTAGAAAAGAATTGGGATTCATAATAACAAGTAGACGCGCTGCAGCAAACATCAAGCTTAATAGATAACGTAGGGAAGTAGGGTTAATCTGTGGCAATGGGAGTTTACATGTGCATTTAGTCAGTCTCTGTGCTGCCCTGTATAAAGAAGCATAAGCTACAGCCCAGTTCAGGAATTATCAACAGGTCAGAGTGCTATGATGGAGCATTGCAGAATCAGAAATATTATACATTTAAGACATTTCTGTTTCGTCTTCTTTTTATTATTTATCGATTTTCATTGACAATATGCCAGTATTTGAGTGCCTTAAAGTAAGAATCATGGCCAATGAACAAATGTTGAATGTTTAATCAATTCAAAATAAATGAACAAAAAAGTTATTTTCTGCATTTTCTTTGTTTTTCCTACTAAATCGAAAACGTATCGAACCGTGGCCATAAACAAAAAACCTTGGTACTACCGAGCCAGGAATATTGTGTAACCTTTAAACCTCGGTGTTGGGAAAATAGCAGATCAACTTATTGTGATTTCAATAACATTTTTGATTAATTTTGCAGCCTTTACTGTAATAAAGAGTTGTCTGCCTTAATAGGTAATAAGCCAAGTTACAAAAGGCATTGTGCAACATTTTGCATTTTTAGCATCTCGCATTGTAATGTTCAGGAAAAATAGAATTTATTGAGCTTTGAGAATTATTTACATTTCAAGTATGTTTGCCCCACCTCCTTTTAAATTAATCTATTAAATGGAGCGCTGACCAGGACCTTGGCACCAGGGCCACCACTATAGGGGACTGTGAGGGGCCTCATCAACGCACCAGATTCCAACAAACGGTCCTGTTAGCAGAGGGAAGTGAATATTTGATAGCTCACCACTTGCAATAAGGGATATTATTACATACTCCACTTTAAAGACCCATCTAAAAACAACGGCTTTTGGCAAACCATAACTGTGATGACTCTTAACTTGACTTTTAGCACATTCTATTTTGTCTTTTCTACTTGTTTATTGTATATTTCTAGCCGTATATTGTCACTTTAAACGTTTGTGTTTTTGATATCTGCCTTAGGACTTGTATTTTATGGGATGTTCATTAACCTGCTCTGTCCCTATCCAATAAATAAATAAACAGTGAAATATGGGGATTGAGCTGTACTTAAAAAGGTCAATAAATAACCTCCTGTTTAAGTAAAGTTTGTTGGAGTTTCAGACATGCCATTCATGCTATATCATGCACAATATAATTGCTTCACATATTTGACAGGCAGTTCGTGTTAATTTCGAAAGGAACCATGCAGTTAGATCTAGTTTTGCAAGATCTAGTGGTTCTTAAAAAGGCATTTCATTTGGAAAATTGACTTTGGGCTTGAATAAAATGTGCTTGGCTGTAGCCAAAGTTTAAACCCTGGATCCTTTATCAAAGCGGTCATTAAAAAAGCTCTGTTGTTACTGAAATCAAGACATTAAGCCAAAGCAGAACGAAGAAATTATATAAATCAAATCCGATCAGCTAAGGTCAAGTGCAAACAACCGTTCTGCACTCTTTCTAGCACATGATTGTGTGAGGTCTGCACAGCAACAATGGCAGCAACAAACAGGACAATGCAGCCTCTTAGTGCAGCCTCTATGAGCAGGCCTGCTCTGACTGAAGAACTGTGGTATGCCATAAAATAGAGCAGCAACTCAGTCCATTCCAACGTTTGCACAGACATTCCGCTCCCGCCCGAGCCTCTGAACTAACAAATGCTGGTAGCTAGCATAATGTGGACTGGAGGATGGATTAAAGCCTTTCTACAGCTCCACAAACACAGCAACATGATACTAGTCATAGGCATTAGCTGGAGAGAGAGGTACATCACTACAATAGACAGCTGTGGTTGGGGATGATCGGAGCTGCTATAAATCCCTCCTTCCCTAGCTGGATGTTTGAATTCATCCTTCAAGTTCAGTTCAGTACTGTGAGAAACTGTAAATCGGAAAACTAACACTCTTTCCAATACTTCTGTTGTTTATAATTATTAATATTATTATTTTATTATTATTATTATTATTATTATTATTATTATTATATTAGCTACATTCATTTATATTATACTTCCGGTTTGGAGCATGGTCCCAAGAGGCTTTTTTTTAAGTCCATATTAGATACATGTGCCTAGCAAATTTCATGCATCTAGGTCATACTGGGCTGGGGCAGCTTATTCGAAAATTTGTAGGGGGCGCTATCGAGGCAATTTCAAACGGCAAAGCACGAATCTGATACGAAATATTTATTTACACCACCTATTACACATGTGAGAAGATCCATGAGTTTATGAGCATCCCAAGCCACAGAAAAATCAACTTCCTTTTTCATGGCGAACAAAGCGTTGCCACGGCAACGGGGTTCAACGAAAACTCACTATATTCAGGATGATGCATCAACAAGGTCTTAAGGCTTTCCTTACCAAATTTGAAGTCGATCTGGTTCACTGGCTAGGAGTAGTACATCAACGTATAACGCTTGTCGTTTCCTTTTGCCAGTAGGTGGCGCTATGCTTTTGTGAATTTAGCATAGCGTATAATCCGGTTGTCCTCTACTGTAATATGTCTGCAATTTCTTTAAATAAACTAAAGAATCAAAACTAGTCAAAGAAACAAGGACTTGAAATTTGACCCTTTGACAACGGTGAGATCTGACTTATTAAGACCTGAGGGTTGCCTCAAAAGCCTTAAAAGCAAGCTCTGGAAGATGAAACTCTTAAATATGACAATTATGTTGCAGGGTATTGTAATTTGTTTCACTAAAGACTTTCTCATGTATGTACAATGACCATTAAAGGCCTTAATTCACATGACCATGACATCTTTGTCAGCTTAACGTAAACATAGCTCATTTTAGGCATTTCGGTGTTGATTTCTTGGGAGGACAATCTCAAAGTGTTGGAGCGTTTCTTATTGGGTTTTGACATCTGTTGATATATAGTAGCAGACAATATATATATTTGTTATCCTTCAAAGATTTTGCTTATTTTGCCGTTTTTTATCACAGTGGCTCTTTTAACATCTGTGTCTCTGTTAGGCTTTCAGCAAAATGTTGCCTGTTCGTCGTGTTAGGAAGCGTCAGTGCTTCGTCGTAAGCAGAGTCTGAGGGACAACGAAAGATTCGAACTCCCGTCGGGGAAAGGATTATTTCCTGACCGCCAGTGGGAGACTGATGAGACGTGAGGAGACGGGGGTCGAGCACAGAGAATCTGGAGAACTGAACGGCAAATGCCCAACCCCGCAAATGTTGACAATCTCACATTAGTGCATTGGAACATTAACGGCTGGACCGTTTGGAACTGTGAGCTTAGACAAATAACACTACTTGACCATAACCCTGATATTATTTCCCTTAATGAAACGCATTTAAAACGCAATGAAGTCATCCACTTACCTGGTTTGGATCCAATCGAACAATGCACACGAAGGCAGTTCAAGGATCTGGTGGTGTTGGTTTTCTAGTTAAGAACAGACTGTTTGAGTCTTATGTAGTTAAAATAAAAAGGATAAATCTGTTGAAGGGATACTAGAACTACAATTTAAGAACAGGCTTTCTGGATACTGTTTTGTTATTTTTACCTGCTATTTACCCCCCAGAAGGATCCACAAGATCAACTAGTTCTCACTCCTTTTTTGGCCATTTAACAGTTCAGATGTTTAGTCTGTCGGACGTGGATGCTATATATTCGTGTGGGGATTTCAATAGCCGTATTGGTAGCCTGGACGACTGTATTCATGATGTGGATAATACTCCTAACAGAAATAATTTAGACAGCACTGTTAATAATTATGGGGAAATATTAATTGAGTTCTTGAGAGATTCAAAATGTTGTGTATAAAATGGGAGAATACCGTATTTTCCGCACTATAGGGCGCACTGGATTATAAGGCGCACTGTCAATGAATGGTCTATTTTCGATCTTTTTTCATATATAAGGCGCACCAGACTAAAAGGCGCATTAAGCGAAACAGTCAGTCAGTCAAACTTCCTCCACTTCCGTACCATTGATTCATTAATGTTGAATTCTCTCGCAGCTGCTCTATCCCCATGTTCTACTGCGTGACTGATAGCCTTGACTTTGAAGTCCGCATCGTAAGCGTGTCTCTTGACAGGTGCCATTTTGGGGTCCTTATACACACACACTGTAATATTATGGCGAAGCACAGTATGTATTACTCCGCGACGCTCCTGACTACGGTAGCCGTAATGCTGCAAGCGGTGCGGCTTTGTAGTTTACCAAAGTCGTACTAAAACATTTTGACAGAGCGCCGTGTACCACACAAAATCGGTCCGAGGTCAGTAAGCACAACCAGAATTAATCCATATATAAGGCGCTCCGGATTATAAGGCGCACTGTCGTTTTTTGAGAAAAATAAAGGCTTTTAAGTGCGCCTTATAGTGCGGAAAATACGGTACCTTCGAGCAAGGAAAACTTCAGTTTCAGTTAAAGGGAGAGCAGTAGTAGACTATATTATTGCCCCACATGAGGGCTTAAATAATTGTGTTAAGTTCTGTGTCTTTACCCCAAATTAGTTAATTGAAAGATTAGGGGGAGAGGGCTTCTATTTACTTGGTGATAGATGTAAATTATCTGACCATTCTTTAATAAGAATGGTCAGATAATAAGTTTCAAGTAAGACCTTATCAAGAGAAAGATGAATTGCATCTGCCAAACACCACAAAAACGTTACAAAGGCATCTCCCTGATTCATTTTTGTCCTCTAACCAATGTAATAATAATACATTTTATTTATAGAGCGCTTTTCAGAGTTCTCAAAGACGCTTAAATGTAACATAATATTGCTGGACCTTATTGATCAGCTGGGATGTATTAAAAACAGCAAGAGTGATCTGGACGCTCGGTATGATACATTGAGTGGCTTGTGTCTACACAGCTTTGAATAAAGGTGGTAAGAGAATATGTAATAGCCATAAAGGCTTTAGAAAAATCGTACAAACCTTACTGGAACAAAGACTTGCAGACTTTATGGGACAATCTAAGAAGGGCTGAAAAATTATTTCTAAGATCTAAGGACAAATTCCTGAAGGAAGGGCTGACAAAATTTAAGGAAAAGCAAAACAAATTTGATAAGACGTTCCGTACAGTGAAACATAAATTCAATAGAGGGCTTTCATTGCATATTGATGATGTACAAACTCATAATCCCCAACTATTTTGGAATGAGATTAATAGATTGGGACTGAGAAAGCTTAGGCAAATACCTATGGGAGGTACAAATAGAGAATGGTGAATGTAGTTCTGTCTTAGGGGTTGTATTACAAAAAATGGGAAAAGGACTTTGCAGATTTGTTTTCTGGCAGCAATAATTCATTTGATGATGTCTTTCTAAAAGGAAAAAACAAGTTTAAAAGAGGTAATGGAATCTTAAATGAAAGCAGACATTAATAATTGTAATATGTTTCTAAACGCAAATTTTTCTATTGAAGAGGTAAAAAAGGTAATTGGTAAATGTAAACTGAAAAAAAGCTACTGGAATTGACGATATTTCAAATGAAGTGCTGAAGTCTCCTAGGCTATTGAAAGTGTTGTATGAGTTGTTTCAGTATTGTTTTGACAGTGGCATTATTCCTACACAGTGGCAGAAATCTGTTTAAATTAAACCTATTCTTAAATCTTCCCAAAGAAATGACCCAAAGCTTCCTCTCAGCTATAGGGGTATAAGCCTTATTAGCTGTGTATATAAATTATATTCTTCACTTTTACATGGCAGACTTGTAAATCACCTTGACAGGACAGATTTTCGAGCAAAATGGATTTAGAAAAGCCAGAGCATGTGTTGATCATATATATGTAGTCACTTCTATTACACGTGCAAGGATTGAATCCAGCTATCAGAAGATTACGTACGCATAAACTTTTCAAAACGGTCAATCATGCAAGACCTAAAGGACTGTTTGGGGGTGCATTTGAATAAAAAAATATCTGTCTCTACAGACCACCATTGTTCCAAATGGGAATTTTATGAGCAGCTTAATTCCACTCTTCTCAGTCCCAGATTGATTTGATTTTTAGCAATAAACCAGAAAGAAGGATCAAATCATACAATATGGTAACTGGTATGTCTGACCATAATTTAATACTTTTAACAAGAAAACTTACAAAGAAGGAGGAGTATGACAGCAACATCTTCTTATCCACGATACAGACCACAATTAACAGTTTCATTAAGAAAGCCAAAATTAACACACTTCCATGGCTAAATAGTGACATCTGGAATTTAATGAAAAAACGGCATTAAAACTGGCACTCAAGTCTAAATTAGGAAATGATGGGCAGAAATTCACAATGCTCAGAAACCAGGTAACAAAAGAACTCAGAAAAGCAAAAGCTAATTTTTTTATTAAGATAATAATAATAATATGGGATAATCTAAAGAAGTTAACAGACAAACATAACAGCAATTCAAGGAAGCAACTTAAAATTTATGTGAACGGGTGCCTTACACAAGATGAAGTTGTAATTTGTACAGCTTTCAATTCATACGTTATCAACTCAGTGGAAGCTCCAGTATTGGTCAATTTGATCGTACACCAGTAAATGAAGGTCAACCATGCTTCTCTATTCAGGATATCTCTGAATCTACTGTCACCAGAGTTCTAGGGCCAAAGATGTTTATGGAATTGACAATATTTTTCTTAAATCACAAGCATTGTCAACAAATTTCAGGCAATGTGTGTTTCCGAAAGGATGGAAATCAGCCATAGTAACACCCATTTTTAAGTCAGGAGATTCAACCGATGTACCAAAGTGAGATGACTCCAACCATGCAGTGGACATGAGGCTTTTCCATTCTATTAGAAGGGTTTACGGTAATGTCTGCTTGTGATATGTTACCGCCATATCACATGGCGGTAACATATCACTGCCTATAAAGATAGGTTTGTTTCTATCTTTAGAGGTTTAGACGGTAAATTGACTGTACTTGTAGAGCGCTTTTCTAGCCTTTCGACCACTCAAAGCGCTTTCACCTGCACATCAGGACTCTAATGCTGCGTTCACACCAAAAGCGAAGCAAATATTCGCAATGTTTTCTGAACGGAGCTCGGATCGATGACAGAGTGACAGGAGGAGAATCTCAAAGCTGATTGGCTTTCGCAACACAGTGTCACGCAAATTTTTCGCCGGAGTTGAAATATTTCAACTAACTAACATTCACACACCGATGGCGCAGCCTTTCGGGAGCATCTCGGGGTTAAGTGTCTTACCCCAAGGACACATCGACATGGGACTGCTGGAGCCGGGGATCGGACCGCCGATCCGTTGATCCACTGAGCCAGTCATATAGAGTAAATGACCCCATAGTTTTTTCATTTTTCATTAATTATCATAAACCTCAGCTGGACAATGGTGTGCTCATTCATAGTTGGACAGCTGAATGCTTAAACTGTCCCTGAGGATATAAAGAGGAGTCCAGGACTAAGCCTGAACCCCTACTTGCACACACACACACACACACACACACACACACACACACACACACACACACACACACACACACACACACTTTGCACAAGAACATTATTCCAAAATGCCAGAGATGATATGGAGCTTCTGATGAGAGACTGATTAACATCCTGCTTAGATTTCAGCAAAAGTGCTCACTTAAAAAGGGTCTGGATCTCAGCTGCTGGGGCCTTTTTCCTCACATGAAAGCTATTAACGATTTAAAAAAAAAAAGAAAACAGGAAGATTGGACTTACCAGGCCGCCGCACGTGCTCAGCGACGCCGCGGAACCCGTGTGGTTGATGACGTAGCCGGAGTAGAAGCAGAGCTGCTTCTTGGACAGGAGGCTCACTGCGGCGCGCTGCTCCCCGCCGCGGTGCCGCCTCTCCTCCACCACGAAGTCCGGGGAGACGAACGCGCTGTCCCACGTCAGGTTTAAATACAGGGTCCTTCCGAAGGCGGGTACTGACAACACTATGTTGTCCGGGTCGGAGTGTCCTCCTCCTCCCCCCGTCGCGGTGGCATTTAGGGAGCGCTGTCCGCGGCGCCGCAGCGCGCGTAAAGAGTGGTCGGAGGACAGGTGTGTCTCCTGACCGGACAGCAGCCTGGGAACCACTTCATCCGTCTCCTGCTCGGACTGGGCTGTGTGTGTGTGTGTGTGTGTGTGTGGGGGGGGGGGGGGGGAGGAGAGAGAGAGAGAGAGACACACACACACTTTCCATCAAACAGCGGCAGACATAGCCTCCTGTCCTGCCTCCGTGAACCGACTGAACCGTGCGCTCTCGCAGCCACGTTACACCTCTGAGTCTGCGGTACCCTCTCTGCTGTAGTCGGCCTCTGTCTAAAGAGCCACAGGCGTAGACCTACACAGATATATGTGGAAGTCGGTACTTACCACTCAATCCGATGCAGAGAAGAGAGAGGAGCACATGACTGACGTGGCCGCTGCTGTGCATGATAAAAAAGTAGAGCAGGGTGGAGAAAAAAACACCCCTGGAAGACCCGGGAGGACGGTGCAGTTTTTCCCTAAAGTTGGAGAACTTTTAGTAAAATTCAGACTGGACCGACTTCCCAGCGTAGGATACGCCTACAAAAGCCCGGGCCGGCCTCTACTCGGGTCACGTTAGTACCACCCAGAGCCCTGTAAAGAGAGAGTCGCGTCATTTGCGTTCACTGCGATGGACCATTTATTATTATTTTTTTACAACAATGGCGGCTCATGACCTCACAATACTTCCCAGCAGCAAATTACTAGCAGAGCAATAAAGTTAACGTAGAATTAACGGTTCGTGATGGACCTTTTTAAATGGTAAATTGTTGAAAGAAAGAGATAATATCAACTCGACGGATTGAAATGAACGTGTGAAGTAAAAGCATGTTATTGCGTCTTCCCACCTAATTTAGTAGATTTCGAGAATGGTAACAGATAAGTTATCACAACCTACAACTGTAATCACAGCCCGTGAAGTCTAAATTATGTTCTTTTAATGGCCACGTGTTTTTTTGGAGGGGCCGGAGGAGTGTAGCATTCAATTCAATTCAGTTTATTTTGTATAGCCCAAAATCACAAATGCACAAATTTGCCTCAGAGGGCTTTACAATCTGTACACATGCGACATCCTCTGTCCCTGAACCCTCACATCGGCACAGGAAAAACCCCTTCAACAGGGAGAAAAAAGGAAGAAACCTATGGGAGAGCGACAGAGGAGGGATCCTTCTCCCATGATGGACAGAATGCAATAGATGTCATGTGTACAGAATGAACAGCATAACAGAGTCACAACACATTCAACGTATATGACATAAATGATTCATATAATCACAGTAGTAAGCAGAGTAACAAAGGAAAAATTAAGAATACTTATAAAAGCAGCAATCACTATAGTAGAATTTAAATAATGATATAGGGAATAGCATTAGTAATGTAACTAATAATAATCGAAGTAGCAGTGGGTGTCAGCCGGGTCACAGCAGGAGGCAGGACCACGGTCCAGGGACCACAACGATTCGTGGAAACCTGCGAGGCGAGAAAGCAAAAGGGCTTCAGGGTGGAAGCAAATCTAATATGCGTAATGGTACAGGTAATAGTAATAGTAATGTGACTAATAGTAATAATGGTATTAGCAGTTGGTGTCAGCAGGGCCATAGCAGGAGGCACGACCACAGTCCAGGTACAGTCACGATTTATGGAAACCTGCGAGGCGAGAAAGCACAAAGACTCCAGGGTAGAAGCAAAGCCAATAAGCGTAATAGTACAGGGAATAATAATAGTAATGTGACTAATAATAATAGTGGTAGTAGCAGTGGGTGTCAGCAGGGCCTCAGCAGGTGGCACGATGACAGTCCAAATATAACCCTGATTCCTGGGAACCTGCGAGGCAAGAAAGCACAAGGACTCCAGGGAAGAAGCAAAATCTGTATTGTGCATAAATAGGAGATTAATACATAAAGATGGAGGGAGAAAAGAGGAGAGAGGAGCTCAGTGTATCCCCCGGCTGTCTAGGCATATAGCAGCATATCTAGGGGCCGGACCAAGGCGAACCTGAACCAGCCCTAACTATAAGCGCTATCAAAAAGTAAGGTCTTAAGCCTCTCTTAAAAGTGGTGAGTGTGTCTGCTCCCCGGACTGAAGCTGGAACCTGGTTCCACAGAAGAGGAGCCTGATAACTGAAGGCTCTGGCTCCCATCCTACTTTTATATACTCTAGGAAGCACAAGTAACCCTGCATTGATGGAGCGCAGCTCTATAGTTGGGTAATATGGAACTTCAAGTTCCTTAAGATAAGACGGTGCCTGGCCAGTTAGAGCTTTGTAGGTGAGTAGAAGAATTTAACAGGGAGCCAGTGCAGAGAAGCTAATACTGGAGTAATATGATCTCTTTTCTTAGTTTTTGTTAGAACACGTGCTAGAGCATTCTGGATCAACTGTAGACATTTTAGAGACTTATTAGAGCAGCCTGATAATAACAAATTGCAGTAATCTAGTCTAGAGGTAACAAATGAATGAACTAGTTTTTCTGCATCGCTTTGAGACAGGATGTGCCTGATTTTCGAAAATGTTACGTAAATGAAAAAAGGCTGTCCTTGAGATCTGTTTTATATAAGAGTTAAAAGACAGATCCTGATCAAAGATAACTCCGAGGTTCTTAACGGTAGTGCTGGATGCCAGAGCAATGCCATCTAGAGAAACTATATAGTTAGATAATTTATTTCGAAGGTGATCTGGGCCTAGCAGAATAACTTCAGAAGTTGCAGGTCATCCAGGTTTTTATGTCCTTATGACATGCTTGAAGTTTAGAGAACTGGTTAGTTTCGTCTGGCTTAATCGATAGATATAACTGGGTATCATCTGCATAACAATTAAAGTTTATTGAGTGTTTTCTGATAATATCAGGTGAATAAAATTGGTTCAAGAACAGACCCTTGTGGGTCTGATATTCAATATCATATATTATTAGCTAAAACAGTGGGGCAGGTGATCATAGAGTTGTGGATAGAGATGTTTTTGTGAGACATCACTATTGATATGGATCTGGAGTGCATATCTGAGCATTTTATACTAATATTATACTTGTCACAGTTCTTCCTCAATACTGTCAGTAGCTCCATACTCCCTGTCACTCTTTCTCACTCACCTAATTGGCTCACTCTGTTCACCTGCCTGTCACTCTCTCTCAGTTCACTCCGGCCACTCCCAGTTCCACTTCCAGCTCACAGCCCAGCCCCTCTCTCTCACCACACTCTGCCTCACTCACCTAATCAGCCTCATGCAGTGCACCTGTCTGCCACACCCACCTCATCAGCACAATCCCTCTCACCTGCTCACTCTGCTGCACCTACACCCTGCAGTATTTAAACCCCAGTCAGTCACACACTCGCTGCCAGATCGTTCGTTGTATTCATGCTACACTTTCCAGCAATTTCCCGTGGACTGATTTCCCGTTGCCGACCCTGCCTGTCTGGACTTCCCTGCCTTGCCTGTGCCCTGGTCAAAGTCTCAGCCTTCTGTCCCAGACCACAGAATTCCTACCTTGCCTCTGCCCCGGTTAACCGACTCAGCCTTCTGTCCCCGACCACGAGATTAGTCTCCGCTTCCTCTGGTTTCCGTCTGCCTGATCCCTTGCCTGTTTCCCACTGTGAGTCATATCCTGCCTGTCTGTCTGCTGTGTTCTCAGCTTCAAATAAAGCTCCAGAACTTTATCTGTCTCCTTGTCGTACTGCTCTTGGGTCCACACACCAACCGTGACAATACTAATGTATTATATACATACTCGTAAACATGTACTCTGTAACTGTTTTACATAGGGAATCTTGTTAGTGTATATTAGTAACCTACTTTTTTTCTTCACCTTTTGGGATTGGTCCTTGCTTTCAAGAGCCATCTTTTAAGTGTTGTATTTTTCTGTAATGTGGAATTTTTTTAAGCAATCAAAGACTTCTGTCAACACATCAGGCTCAAATTTAACACACTGCATCTGTCTTTGCAGGGTACTTATTCCTGGAAGGGGACTTTGCAGTTGTTGGGTCTTGTAAGCTGTTGAACCAGCAGCAAAGAGTTAGGGTTAACGCCTTCTTAATTGTGTCATTGCCCTTCAACCCTATTCATAGTTTTGAGTCACGTGACCTGCGCATGGAGGGCAAAAGAACGGTCCAACATGGCGGCTGGCACTGGATTCTCCATAGGGACGCAGCAAAAGCCGGTAAATTTTCCTCCTGTTTCAATCCACGAATGTTTAAATTTGTTGAAAAAGAAATATATCAGATCAAACTTTATGTTTAGGGCACTTGCAATCTATAGACAGCATCTGTCGCCGTATTTCAGTCACTAAAATCCGCCAAGTCCCTACCAGAGCTTCACTTCGGTGATGTTTACATCTATCCTGTGGATAAAACTTCACCTTACTGTCGCCAGAATGAAAGCGTACAATAGTTTTTACAACTCCTATTTTAGCAACATCATATGATAAAACCAAACCATATGAAGGGCTGTTACTGTGGGGAGCCTGTCTTTCATAATGATGACAGACCTGAGTGTAAATCAGGAATCTGTAACAGACAGACAGTACATAAACAATAGTTGTTTAAAGCTCAAATATAAAGCTGTAAATGCAGGAGAAAGTTTAACAAAAGAGTGATAACAGAAAAAACATCACACGGTATACGTTTGAAGAGGTTTATTCAACACAGGACACATGTTTGCATATTTTCAGTGGATATGATAGCTGATAGTTACCTGCTTCTCATGACCAATACTGATAAGATAAACAATAATTTTACATTCTGCATTTTAAAAATAAGTGGACATAACCTTTAGCTTATGCACACCTTCGGGTAAGAAAGGCTCAGATGTAGTGAGCAAAGATGGATGATTTAATGTTCCAGGCTCCAAGTGAATCAAATCTAACCGACATCATTGTCGATATTTTCTCGATTAATCGATGACTTGTTTGGTCTGTAAAATGTAAGAAATGGTGAAAATGTCAGTCTTTCTCTCTTTAGCCTGTTCTTGGTGGCTGACGTGTGAGAAGACAGATGGAACCAGGAGACAACGGGTCATCAGATTTAACACCTACAATGAACTCTTCAGACTGGTTGTTAACCTTAACTATTACCTTTACTAATATTACAACCTCAATTCAAAAAAGTTGAGTTGCTCTGTAAAACGTAAATGAAAGAACAAACGTTTATCAGTCCGAGCATTAGCTCAACATTGTTTCTGTAATCTATTCAGTTGAATAAAGGTGTTAAAGGATTTGCAAATCTTTGCCTCGTGAGTTTATTTACGTCTAACAGAGCATCCCAACTCTCTAGCTAACGTTAGCTAACAGTTAGTGTAGCTCATCAAGGCCACTGGAGTTGGTTGCCTCGGTTTATGACAGCAAACCATGTCAGAACAATAATGTAAAGACATGACAGTACTTAACATACTCTGTGTTTACTTGAGCTTACCTTTGATGAAGTGTTCGCTGCAAATGCGTGTATACTTTGACGGTGTTACGTGCCAAATGGTTTTCGAACCTGCTTGTTTCCCTATGAGTGCGTGCGTGCGTTGTGTTCGCTCAACAGCGGCAGATGTTGTCAACTCTGTCGCCAGATTCGTCACACATTCATAAACAAAATGCCAGAGATCTTTAAGCCGCATCTCATATCAGTTTTGGTGATTACAATTGTATAAGTGAGCTCTGCATCACAGCCTCGCACGAAGAAATAAATGTAATGAAATATATTTATTGAAAGATCGGCAATGACCTGGATTCGAACTCTCTTTAGCAATATATTAAACCTTCCAAAGACAGGTACTCTGCATGAAACCGGCACCCATTCAGTCCTCTTTACTTAAGTGATACACTATCTCTGTGACCACAGCATAATATAACAATGGAACAAGTTCCAAAATCAATGGAACAAGCTCCAAAATCAAACAGTAGAACATAATGAAATCGGACTAGGAGTAGTGGATGGCTATCGATCCTCTAAATTTACAATTGTGAGTCAATTCTTTTAGTGGGTTGAGCCACAACAAGTTTTTACAAATACAAGAACAACACATGGCTCTTCACTTGGAATAGTAAGTTCCCCATCAAGGGATTTCATTCCATAAACATTTGAAATGAAAGGATACCATGCTGTGGTGTAGTTTTCTTTACTTATCAGTTGGTAACTCGTTGCCCTTCGTTTGAGATTGAATTCGCTCATTTTTTTCCCTAATAATTTGTAATATCGCGGTGTATGTTCAGTTTTTACGATTGGGAAGCACTTTGAAAACTTCTGTAATATGAAAATAAAGTGTATCATTATTATTATTATTATTATTATCATTCTAGTCTGAATATAATGTACAAACGTGGTCGTGGACATTACACATTTGAAAAGCATGGCTATATGAATATTGTAAATCAACGCATTCATTGGCCACTAATTGCAAATAATCACAGTTCTGTCTCTCTGTTAGCGCTGATTTCTACGCTTTCAAAATGAAGTACTTCCAGGAACTATCTGAAGTCTACATGTGATGATCCAGCATTTTGAACTTCCGTTGATGCGAGTCTCTCTTTACAGGACTCTGGTACTACCGATAATTCCCTACATTGTCATTGGTCAGTGAAGCTTACAGTTGGCGGTTGAAACCCTACACTTGATCTCAAGGGGGGCAAGTAAGAGAATTAGCTTTTAAGTGTGAATGCTTGCATGTGTGTGTGCATTCAAGTTTTGATTTGTAAGAAAGGTTTTGGCAGGGCTTGTGCCCATAGCCCCTCACCATGAGGGTCGACCCCAGGGTGAGACATGGACACTACGTCCAATATGTGAAAAAATATGTGTTTAAATGTAGTGAATCAGTCTGAGTGATGTCAAATTCATAAGAAATATATGTGAAGGAAAAACAAATGTTTAACTATTAACCAAGCTTTATTTAATTAAACTGTACTGTATATTTGGTCAAAGGAACCAATTTTCTTTCAGTTTGAGAGCCACAGACTGGAAAGAGAAAGTATAAAGAACAAGGAATTGTTGGTCTGGGTCTTTGTTTGCGATAGAAAACATGTAGAATATCCCAAATGTATTCTTATAAGTAAATTTTTGAGGAATGACAGAGTAAAATACATACTATTCCAATCAGTTTAACAATTGAACATGTGAACATATGACATGTTAAATATATTTATAATAAACCGATACCTGATTGATGTACTGTTGAATTCTAAAAGAAATGGCAAAAAACATTACAATTATAAATTATGATGGAACAAAATGCTGCTGCTTGCTCTAATATTGCATAATGACGCTAATTTGAATCAGGTTATTTCTTTACTCTTGTACAGCAAAGCACGTACTGCTGAATTGTGATTATACAAGACTAGCATGCACATATGTACTGTGAAGTAGTTTGTGTTTTCCTCTCCATACTGACCACAAAGAGAGAAACCCATCAGCCTCAACAGCATTTTGCTGCTGCCCTCTCTGGTTGAAATTTTAAGCCTACTTCTTCTCTGATCACACCCATTTATTTTAGTTGAGTGTGGTCAGAATATGCTCTGCTTTCAATTTTATGCTACTTTATACTTCTACTCCACTAGATGTCAGAGGCAAATATCACAGGTTTTACTCCACAAGATGTATTAGACAGCTATAGTTACTTGTTACTTTGTAGATTCAGATACAACTGTACAAAATATAATTTAAAAAATTGATGATATAACTTTATCAATAAGGCTTGATCCCCAAGGGGAGATTCACAAACCACCCAGCTGTATGTAAAGTAATGTAAAAAGTTTACAAATTCATTAAAAGAAGCTCCAACTTTACCATCTGCAACATTGAAGGGATGGAAACAAAGTTCTAGTTTTAGCGGCTCGGAGCCTGAAACTATCATGTGTGGCTGATTTAGCATGACGGCTTGTTGCCGCCCTGGTTGGTGGCCTGAATGACTGATGATGTAGTAGCAGCAGCAGTGTTTCCAGTTATTGAAGACGAGCATCGATGGTGTGGATGGAGCTTACCAGGAGTTGCTGGTGGAGAAAGAGTACGGAAAGCGACTTACTTCCTCTTCGCCAGCGGAGCTTTGGATGAGCCTGATTTCCTCGTCCTTTACGCACGGCGCCGCGCCAGGGAGGGAACGACTGGATCGCGGCTAACTGTCAGAATTACTGCTCGCGGAGCTGGAAGAGAGGAAGGACTGGTGCTAGAATAACACCACAATCTTCTAGCTGAGCCAGAGGCTTCCTGCTCATCTCAGGGGGAACCGGCTGAACATTGATATTAAGTCCTGACTCGAATCCGACAGTCTCATCCATTCGCATCTGATCGAGCTGAAATGCACAGCAGAGAGGAGAGCTTTTTTTTAAGTTTCACAGAAACTATGTGATTGGCTGAAGGAAACCATGACAGACTCTGGTTGGTTAACTTTAAGTTAAACCCAAAATCAGCTGATAGAGTAGTCACGTGGAGAGAGTGACTGGGACTATGAATGACAAGGAGCGTAAAGATAGTCTTCCTGACTGAATTTATGCCAAGCTTCATATTTGGTCAGTACAGTGCTGAAAGTTTTATCATTTCTTCTTTCACATCATGAACGTTTGAATGTATCTCAAGCCAAGACATGCTTAAAAGCAGAAAATGACAAATTTGGTGCCAAAACGTGTATTTTAGTGGAATGACGTGGTAGAGCTTCACCTGGCCAGTCTGCTCCCCTATCTTTTTGGCCTTAGTGTGTCTGGCACAAGGCCAAAAAGTTAGATAGCTTCTCCTCAATTTGCTACAGACACGTTACCTGCGCTTGTCTTAAAATACATTTTTAACTTGAAGAGCTCTGATTGTATACATAAAAAGGCGGAGTGCTCAGACAGAAGGCGCTGAGTGCAGCACTTTTTCTAGAGACAGCCACATACATTGAAATCAGATTGGTCTAATGTATTCATGAAGCCAGTTCTTACACACTCCTACTCCTGCCTACCATAAACACAAACCACAGAACAAGGTGGGAGCTGGCTTGAACGTGTTTGTCGAAGTGTAGGCTAGCTTGTCTGTAAACATCTTCTCTGTGCTACCCGACTACAGAGAGCGATTATAAAATAATTTCAATGTGGATACCATTCAGTTTTGTAACTGTCTACACCATGATATTTTTACATTACAATCTAACACTGTCACACTGCCATGTTGTACAAGTGATCTCCCCCGTCCTGAAGCTCCTGACTGAGGAGGTGTTCCTGAACCCACCAGACTGTCCTCACAGAATGAGAAACCAACAGAGGAGAAGACGCTTCAGGATGATCCCTCACCTGCGAGCTCCATTATCAGCTGACACAACTTCAGTATACATGAAAACTGTGGTTACTGAAGTTGTGTGGAGGACATGATCTGGGGTCTAATTTACAATCGTTGCATATGCACAGAACAGGGCGTACGCCAGTTACCATGCAAACGTTTTTCTCTATAAAAACAAACTTGACGGGAGATTGTGCGCACCTACACTGAAACTTTGACCAATGCATAGGAACATTTTGGAGACTGGCAGCACAGTTTGTGAGGTGGTGAATTGCCAGATTGTAAAAAATAAATGTGAGGCCTTATTACAAGTATATTGATGCCTATAGCTCACAAATAATGTCACTTCATATCACACGTTACTTTGCACTTATCTCTTTATCATATACAGTGCAACAGCAGTGTTATTTGTGCTTTTACTAGTGAACCATAACTATAAGTACATTTCAATTGTAAAAGATATAATCCATGTCAAACCTGAAATCAAACTTTACTCAATATTTCATCAGCGCAGTATGCACCACGAAGCTTAAAACTTGTGGGGCACCACTTCTGAATAGAAGAAAATAACAAAATAAAATCAATAATTTGGCAACAAATATCTCAGGCGTAAGTCCTGATTTCAGTGACCTCATAGTTCCCACTTTGAAATAATATGACAGACAACGACTTGGCGATAAATGGGTGATTTATTTCTAATATAATTAAGTGAACAAGATTAATAATTAAACGAGAATACAAATGATGAATGAATTGATTTCAAATAACACAGGCAATATCATATCAGATAGTGAAGAAAGGTTTGGGACTTCCTCATACTCCTAACTCTACTCTACCTGGTCAATCTAAATTATGATTACTCAGAGCTTTTATATATCCGATACCGACTCTGGATCATATTACAGTTGATAGTTTCCTACTGTGGGCAGCGGTGTCCAGATGTCTTTTGCGGGGTTCCGGACAGCTGTTCCTGCAGGCGGAAGTTGTTCCTGTCGATGAAGCAGAGGATGCCGGTTTGCGGGCCCGCAGGAGTGTTGGTTTCTCGGCGGTCTTCGGAAAACTCACCAAGTGAGCTGGCGAAATAGTCTCTGAATTTTACACACTGCGGTGGCAAAAGTGGATCGGAAAGCCTCAGTTTCCATGCTCTCCGAGTCTTGATCCACTGAAGCAAGCTCGGGATCCGGTGGAGTCCTGGGAGGGATATTGCTCTGAACAATTTTGTAACTGAGGCTACTCTTTGATATACTTAAACTAATCTCGTTTGGCCTAAACAAAATAATTAAAGTTGATATCTCACGAGGTCAATGGACATACACTAAAACAAAATAAGGCTTGCTTAAAAGTAATAATTATAAGATGCTAAAAAGAAGTTGAGTTGGTGTGGTCTGATTTACGGCTTTGTTTTTGCCGAGATTTCGGATTCCTTTGTCTCCTAGTTTCGATGTGCTCTTGTTTAGTAACTTACTTACTCTAACATTTAAAAAAAATAAATCACATACTTTTCTTCACTATGAGATTAATAAAATTTACACACTTGTATGGATACAGAAATAGAATTTCAGTTACATTTAACACTTAATACACAGGATTTAACAAAGATAATGCGGATCAGAAATTTGCATCGGTCATGTGACCTACTAGCGCGTAAACAATTTGGTAACCATCGCTAATATGTACTGTCGCCTTAACTGCATCACCACATCTTGTCACTTTGACATATCTGTTTTATCACCAACTGACCACTGGATGGCAGTATGGTCACATGATATGGCCGTTTCGTAACATGAGTCTGGTTTGAAAAACATGAAATGGATTTAACTCTGTTTTTCACTTCATAAACACGGGAGAAAGACGTATTTTCCTGAAATCAAATGTGAAAGGCTTTGAGTGGTGTTATTGAACACTCCAAAGACTTATACAGCGTTATACAGAGCTAAAGACAATAATTGCAAGATGCTTAGTTGGTGCGTGTTATCTTGACCCCAGTATTTTAGCCACAGTGTCTCGCACCTACTGTTAAATTTGGTGGAGGATCGGTGATGATCTGGGGGTGCTTCAGCAAGGCTGGAATCGGGCAGATTTGTCTTTGTGAAGGACGCATGAATCAAGCCAAGTACAAAGTTGACTTTCCTTCTGCTCTGACAATGTTCCCCAACTCTGAGGAGTGGTTTTTCCAGCAGGACAATGCTCCATGCCACACAGCCAGGTCAGTGAAGGTGTGGATGAAGGACCACCAGATCAGGACCCTGTCATGGCCAGCCCAATCTCCAGACCTGAATCCCATTGAAAGCCTCTGGAATGTGATCAAGAGGAAGATGGATGGTCACAAGCCATCAAACAAAGCCGAGCTGCTTGAATTTTTGCGCCAGGAGTGACATAAAGTCACCCAACAGCAATGCGAAAGACTGGTGGAGAGCATGCCAAGACGCATGAAAGCTGTGATTGTAAATGAAGGTTATTCCACCAAATATTGATTTCTGAACTCTTCCTAAATTAAAACATTAGTATTGTGATGTTTAAAAATGAATATGAACTTTTTCTTTGCATTATTCCAGATCTGAAAACACTGCATCTTCTTTGTTATTTTGACCAGTTGTCATTTTCTGCAAATAAATGCTCTAAATGACAATATTTTTACTTGAAATTTGGGAGAAAGGTTGTCAGTAGTTTATAGAATAAAACAAAAATTTTCATTTTACTCAAACACATACCAATAAATAGTAAAACCAGAGAAACTGATCATTTTGAAGTGGTCTCTTTAATTCTTTCCAGAGCTGTATATATATATATATATATATATATATAGAGAGAGAGAGAGAGAGAGAGTTATTTACCAGAGCAAAAGCGTCAAGGAAACCTGTGATCTTGACTGCAGATGTTGTGATCTATTCTTGATTTTGGATCAGATTTATGCTGTAACATCTTCTATATTAGATTTTTGATTTATAAACTTTTAATTAAGTTTTTGTGAGTCCTTGGCTGTAGCCAGTGGTTCTGTGTAGACAGCTATTGATCAACAGGGAGCCCTAGAAATGCTGACCAATCAGAGCATACAGGGCTTTTCGGGAGGAAGGATAAGAAACAGGCGCTTAACCAGAACCTTTTAGACAGACGGTAAATCCCATTAACAGTCTCTAGTAAATACAGGCATATGTAGGCAGTCCCTATGAGAAGAATTAAGTGTTTTTGAATATTTACAGAATATAAAGATTTTCAAGTAGAAAATAAAAATACACGTATTAACCTGAAAACGAGCGTATGTGGCCAGTAAACTGTGTGACTTGCCTGTACTTTTAGACTTGCCAAATTGTAAAACTTTTACCTTTTGCTCATGGCACAAAGCACATTGAATTGCACTGGTGTTTGAAATGCGCTATACAAATACAGTTGCCTTCCTTTCCTATATCTAGCTATAACCAGTCCACTCAGCCTCTCTGGTCCCACTATAACCTGTCCACTTTTTCGGAATGATGTCATGGCGCTCACAAGGACATGTGATCCTTGACAGTATATGCATGATGTTGTGAGCAACAAGTCAGCACCTGTTAACATTGTCTACTCTGAAGCTTCCTACACTGTCACCTGTGGGTGATTAGTAAGATTTTTTTACTATTTAATGCAATGTTTTTTGAAGCTTAAAAGTGTCAAATCAGAGACGGTCAGAAGCTGTTGATTCAACACTGTTCTAGCCATAGTTGCCTTTTTTTTGGTTTGTATGATTGTCTATCCAAACTTTACTTAGTTAAATAGGAGATTCAGTTTGCTCACTTGCTGATGCGGCTGCTTGCAGTGTGACTGCAGAGGCCGTCAGACTGAATTGGAGCTGAAAGAAGGAATTTCGGGTCAGCCGGCTTTCAACGTGACGCCTCGTTGCAGCAAGCTGTCAGCTGCTAAAGGCATTTCACCTCTTAACTATACTCTAACTTATACAGTAAGTGTAGTTACCAACCCTGCAAATTCCTGACAAAGTATATTCATGCAACTTAGATGGATAAATGAAGATAAAAAGTTATTTTCACTAGCGTCTATATATTGTAATTTATCTGTAAAAAAAAGAGTTTTCTATTCATTCTGATGTTCCTTTTGGAATGTTAAAAGGCAGGGTACACCCTAGACAGGTGCCAGACAATCGCCCGGGCTGACATTAATAATTCATTTAATAAATTGAAAATAACAGAATCACGAGAGAATAAAAATGACTATGACATTTCAAGGATCTCGACAGTGATGGTTTTGGGAGAAGCGAAAAAAGAAAATATTTCTCTAAATGACACCTTTGGCATACAGCACATTAGAATCAAGACCTTGTAACCCACAAACTTAAAGGAATAACAACACATACAAACACTGTGCTTTAAAAACAAGAAGACCATCATGTAAAGCTCTTGCCTGCGTTGTTAGAAGATGCAATTCATTACATCGATCTATGAAGCATGAACAAGCTCCCTAAATCCGTCTTCAGGTGTCCACTATTCCCAAGTCACTGTGTTTCAGTCTAAAATGCTCTACAGACAACATCCTGCTGAGCCTCAAAACAGGGACATTATTTAAAAAAAGTTGCTCCACAGGATATTACTTTATAACAGTCTTCAGATCCCTACTCACCTGATTGAAAATGGGTTTAATCAAATCATTTGTTATCATTGTAAAAGATGGCCCGGAGCGATGTGACATTCAGTTCTAAACCTCAACCCTGTCATCAGTTCATTTGTTCATTCTTACCCCCCCTCTCGTCAACATATAGGATTCTATATAATTTAATTGCATCCACTACAATCCGGCAGATTTTGAATGCACTTTACAGCAACATATGAAATGGTGAAAGTTCACTGCAGGCTATAACAGAAATGTTTCTACACATACAATTTAAAAACAACGTCAACATAAAACAGAAGATGGACTCTGAACTTGCCCAACTACAGCTCAAACAGTGCAAATCAAACCCCTGGGATCAGCTGGATGAACACAGACTGGGATATATGAACCTCAATCACCCTGACATGAGTTTCTAGAATATATCTGCTATTGAAATAATCTTAAGCCAAGTGTCAATGAAGGGAGAGGAAACAGATCTCTGGATGAACAGGATGCCTTGGAGCTCAGATATGGCTGCAGTATATGTGGAAGAGCTTTGAGTCTGTGTGCGCGCAAAGAGTGGACAGTCTCAGAATAAAGACTGTTTAATATGTCTGTGTGCATGCGTGTGTGTGCGCGTGTGCGTGTGTGTGTCAGCTGTGAGTTTGTGTTTTGCAGTTAGAGCTCCTCAGCCATCTGCAGCAGAGAGTTGATGGCAGCATCCTTGTTGCCCTGCTGTGCTTCCAGCACAGTGCGAACCACCTCTTTATCCAAGTTGGGGAACATGTCCTGCAGAGCCTTCTGGTCCTCCTCGCTGCACACCGGCCCCTGGCCCCCAACAGCTGGCACAGCTGCTGGCATCGCCATGGGCACCATACCCTGGTTGTAGACTGTAGGCACACCTAGCAAACACAGGAAAACACACTGCTGACGTAACCAGTTCAAATGCAACAGATTCAAAAAATTGACATGAAATAAATATGAAAAATGCATCAGTATCAAACTGCGACTGATGCTTCATTTTAATATAAATGTGTAGTTTACAAGCCGAAGCTGTGTTAAACCTAATTACATCATCAGGTTTATTTCCTCAGACTTGACAAAGCTCTTCCAGACCCACAGAAAATATTTTCAAATGTTTTCAAAAAGCTGGGTTGTGTGTGTATGTATGTATGTATGTATGTATGTGTGTATGTGTGTGTGTGTGTGTGTGTGTGTGTGTGTGTGTGTGTGTGTGTGTGTGTGCGCGCGCGCATGTGAGACCTGCAATGGGCACGTATCCTACTCCTTGCTGATATACAGAGGGCATTAGGACCACCGGCTGGGTCATCATCCCTGCTGGTAAGGACTGGTCAAAAGACAGAGACAAAAAAGATTAAGATAAGATAAAATAATCCTTTATTAGTCCCGCAGCAGGGACATTTACAGGATTACAGCAGCATAGGTATAGTGCAAACAAGAGACATAGTAGAAAAAAACCAAGCAAGTATTTTAAATAAGTAAGAAATAAAAAAAATAAAAAAAATCCACAATAACTGAAAGAAAAATCTTATAAATAGAGACAGAATAATTATAGTTATAGTATTGCACAAGAGCTTCACTGCTTGTACAGAATATATTTGACCAGATCATATCTGATGAGAATAGGTTCCATATTAACACGGGGTGGCCAAACCGGTCAAAATTACAACTTCTGGGTATGTTGTGTGATGCCATTGGGCCCAAAAATACTTTTTCCCCACAGACTTACATTGGAACATTGTCTGTAACCCAGCGTATAATATTTTTCCAGGTAATCAACTTCCCAGTTAAAAGCCTTACATAGCCCTAATTTAAATCATAAGGTCCTAAAATAGCTCTTCTCCTTCCTCCGTTCATGTTAATGGATTAGAAACCGAGCTGCTAGTGCACGTGATGCGAAAGATCCAGTTCATTTTAGTTTTGGACGTTGTTTATAAGAAACACTTTGGGCTTCAGTCTCAACATTTTATGGATTTTTCATTTATGTACAGGAAAACTCAAAATTCAGTGACAATTACAAATATAATGGAATATAATGCAGGCATTCTGTATTACTGTATCAATATTTATCTTTCTGTAGATCAACATTTCTCATTTAATGTTATCCCTGAGGAGTAAGCACACATGATTTGCTCTTCCCTCCTCTTTTGTGTCTGTTGTTTAAATGTGCATGTGGCACCTATTCATCTCAATAATGTATTCATTTATTTTAATCAATTTGCCTTTCAAAGCTCATATGTGTTTCAGTAAGATTTCTGCTCACAAAACATACAAGTTCTTTAAGAAATCATAATAAATAATGCCATTTATTAGAAACAAGCTGTAATATTATGAGAATAATGTCATAATATAACCTAATTATTAATTTATTTGGTAAAATAGCTCCACCTTTACCAGCTGCAACATTAAATTGCTGAACACATAGATGCAGCAATGATTATAAACCAATGATATAAGCCTAGCATAAATATATTATTGGAAATCGGCCATTCTGCATAATGACTATCCTTTTACTCTTGGTTCTTAAAAGTATATTTTGATGTCAATACTTCTGTACTCTTACTTAATGTTACATTTTGAGTGCAGTGCTTTTGTGTGTCACAGTATTTGTACACATTGTTCTAGAAAACTATTTATATACAGTACCAGTCAAAAGTTTGGACACACCTTCTCATTCAATGGTTTTTCTTTATTTTTATTTTTTTCTACATTGTAGATTAATATTGAAGACATCCAAACTATGAAGGAACACATGTGGAATTATGTGGTAAACAAACAAATGCTCAACAAACAGAATATGTTTTATAATTTAGATTCTTCAAAGTAGTTGAATGAGAAGGTGTGTCCAAACTTTTGACTGGTACTGTATACACATGTACATATGAATGGAAATTACAAAAAGCATGGTAAACTAGACAGGGTCCTTGTTTAATGGGTCGGTTCGTTGTACTGTCTCTTTGCCTCACATTACAAGAAGATGATGAACAATTTAAGTCTGTTTGACAAGGGGGTCCGAATCTACTTACAGCAAAGGACATCACCAGGTTGATCATGCCCTCCTTGTCGTCGCCCTGCCTGCCACTGAGGCTAAACCACTCATCCACCACACTGCCCTCCCTCAGGCCTTCGGGGATGGTGACATGAGTCCATGCTATCCTGTCGTCCATGGAGAACGCTCTCTGGATGGCACATTAGCAAACAACATGGAAACATGAGTAATACACACATGCAAAACGAAGAGGGGCTTAAACCTGATTGCCATAAAGTCAGAAGCTGTGGTTTATACAATAGATGTTGCTTAGTTTAAACCCAGATGCTGTAGCTCAAAGAAATACCCCAACTGAGACTAGAAGTCAGTTTCTACAACTAAAGGTGCTGCACACTTCCAAACAGTCTGACTTTTCCATATTCGTATTCATCATTTACATTTTGTCTTACACAGAAGACAAAATGCAAATGATAAATACAAATATGGTATTGAACTTCAATAATTGAGATAAAGTTACATTTAAATGACTGATATAAAAAGAAAATACTCAAAAAAAGTGTTCGGCTGCATTTAACTGTGTGTGGGATTATGAAGGAAACCGGCATCTTGTGAAAATGATGTAATATTCATTGACAGGGCACCCCAACTGCCTTAATCCGTTTTATCAACCACCAAATTTATTTCATCAAACTGAGGTCATGATTTCCGCAAGTCCATTACATGAAAAGGGACAAAGTGGTTTTCCTATTTGTCAGTTGACAGGTTTACAACTGAAGTTATCCCGAAAAAAGAAAAATGTCGACAAAAAAAAAAAAAAAAGGAGTTTTATCGAGGCCAGTACTGTGATGCCTTTTTGGATTATTTATCCAAAAAAAACGTATAGGTTATTTAAATGATTTGTTTGAGTAAATTAATTAATTAAAACTCTAAGTGGCCAGTTACCTTTAGTATAGATTGTAAAATTTTCGGATTTTCCTCAGCAATTAGCCAAATAGTAGATTAAACAATAATTTGAAATACTAAAACAATTCCTATTTTTGTCATTTGCAGCTGGAAATTTAAAAGCTCAACAAACATTTGTCAAATGATCTATGAATGTGCTGCAGTTCCGCTGAATCTGACAGACCAACAACTGTGGTCTGTGCAACCCGCTCCATCTCCTCACCTCATCAAAAATCTCCAGGTAGAAGGAGTCCACCCCAGGAGGTACCGTGCACTGGATCACCTTGTTCCAGCGTGGGTTCTTGGCTCCATTGTGAGCAGTTGGTGTTTCATAGACTGCGTAGCCCAGTCGGACCCTACAGTACGGATCCATCCGAGTCATACCGTAGTTTTTTGCCAACTTCGCCTATACAGCAAAACAAACAACACGATTTCAGTTAGGTGATACATTCAATTTGGCTACTGGCAAAGTTCAGCTTGCCTGTGGATGGTGGTATTAGGGATGACAGGATTAACCTATTTTGCCATATACACGGTTACATAACGTCACAGTCTCATAACGTCACGTTTCCATGATTGTGAAAATTGTAGAAGCTGAGATATCTATTGTGTCCTGATCCCTGTATTGTTGCCCTGTGAAAATGAATCTCGAGGACCCGCATTATTTGTGTGTGCGGTGAAACCTCCTTTTGTGCGAGTCACGTAACATGTGTGTCGGTTTGTTCTGAGAGAGTCTTGACACTAACCTGAAGTTAAAGTGGCCCTATTATGCGTTTCCACTTTCCCCCTCTTCTTTAGTGCGTTATATATATTTTGTAGTGTGCAGTGTAAAACCTGAAGTCCACGCTTAAAAGGAGTTACCCTCCCCCTCAGACACACTGCTCCTGAGCTGCCTGAAACGGCTCCATTGGATGAGGTCAGAATGTTACGGAACTTTTTGTTACGGAAGAATTTCTGAACCAGACTTCTTTAAGCAGGACCCAATGCTGAAGTACCCTTTAACACACAAATGAACAAAGTATCGGGGGGCTTTGCTTGACTCGAGCTCAGCCAAAGCCAAACTGCTGATTTAACTGACAACCAGTGTAATTTTGAGACCATGACAAATTAACTGTGTGTGTGTGTGTGTGTGTGTGTGTGTGTGTGTGTGTGTGTGTGTGTGTGTGTGTGTGTGTGTGACTGACTTAAGGACAGCGACTGTGACTGATAGGGTTTAGCCCAGGGGTGCCCAACCAGTCGATCGCGATCTACCAGTCGATCTTGGGCGGAGTTTCAGTCGATCGCGAGAAGTGTATGACAAAAAAAAAAAAAAAAAAAAATACAAAATAAAAAACACTAATCAAATCATTGTTCATGAGAGGCCAATGTGTATTTTCATAATAATAAAATGAAAAATAAAAATAAGTATGCAGGCAACCTTTTTTATTCATGCTAGAGTCTGATTGCTGGCCATGGTTTGCCACGGTTGCTAGGTTGTAACCAGGGACTCTACAGCGGGAAGACGTAGCTGTCAGTTGAAGAGATAATGTCGGAAGCCAAAAAAGCTAAAACTTATCACTTTCATCGCGAGTGGGAAGATGATTACTTTTTTACTTTTTCAAATTCAAAGTCGGTTTGTCTGATCTGTAATGCTGCTGTGGCCATTCCGAAGAAGGGGAATTTGGAGCGACACTTTCTTACGGTTCACAAGTATTTTCCTATTTTTATCTGTTTTCCAGTTGAATTTGAATCCATCTGCCGGTTTCTCTGCCAGTGCCAATGCCCCGTTAAGCATTCTGAAATACTGGACTTCCCTTCTCCTCCTGCCTGCTATGAAGTTATCTCTACTTTTGTGTGTGTGTGTGTGTGTGTGTGTGTGTGTGTGTGTGTGTGTGTGTGTGTGTGTGTGTGTGTGTGTGTGTGTGTTGGACTGGCCTGGCTGGAGTGTGTGTGTGTGTGTGTGTGTGTGTGTGTGTATTAATTGTGGTGTTTTATTTAGATTTGGATTTTTTTTGACTGCACAGCCTTTTCTGGAGTTCTTGGCTGCTCTTTTCTGTAGTTTTGGTGTGTCTGATGTGACAGAGAGAGAGAGAGAGAGAGAGAGAGAGAGAGAGAGAGAGAGAGAGAGAGATGGTGTGAAGTTCTTGTGAGCTTGTTAAGTTCTGTTTTGACAACCTATTTTTTGACACATTGATCATTTCCTCGTTTATTGGACTTAACTTACTGTTTATTCTCCTGTGCAAATAAAAAAAAACTACATTTGACCTGCACTCGGGGTTCCTTGTTACTTGTTATTGCCCGGCCCTTGTGTTTGACTTGGTAGATCTTGGCATGTCATGAACTTCAAAAGTAGATCTTGGTTAAAAAAAGGTTGGGCACCCCTGGTTTAGCCTGAACCATATGGAGATCAGTGTCACTGAGGAAAGTCATATTAGAAGATTGTCCCTCACAAATAACCAGGTGAGAAAAGAACTGAGGAAGATAAAGGTGAGAAAGGCCACGGGTCCGGACGGCATCAGCTCAAGGCTCCTCAGATCCTGCGCAGACCAGCTGTGCGGGATAGTGGAGCACGTCTTCAATTTGAGCTTGAAGCTGGGGAGGGTACCACAGCTATGGAAGACGTCCTGTGTGGTACCAGTCCCAAAGACCCCGGGGGCCAAGGACTTCTGCAGCTTCAGGCCGGTGGCATTAACATCCTACCTGATGAAGACCCTGGAGAGGCTGGTCCTTGGGCACCTCCGCCCCCTGGTGATCTCATCTTTGGACCCACTTCAGTTCGCTTATCAATCTGGCATCGGGGTGGATGACGCTGTCATCTACCTGCTACAAAGATGCCTTTCTCACCTGGAAAACGCTGGAAGCACTGTGAGAGTCATGTTCTTCGACTTCTCCAGTGCCTTCAACACCATCCAGCCTTTGCTTCTGAGGGACAAGCTGGAGCAGACCGGGGTGGACCACCACCTCGCTGCATGGATCCTGGACTACCTCACCAACCGTCCACAGTATGTGAGGATAGGGGAGTGTGAGTCAGATCTGGTGTCCTGCAGCACGGGGGCCCCACAAGGAACCGTTCTGGCTCCATTCCTCTTCTCCATCTACACATCGGACTTCACATACAACTCTGCAAACTGCCACCTGCAAAAGTTCTCTGATGACTCTGCAATAGTCGGCCTCATCTCCGCCGATGACGACAGGGAATACAGAGAACTGAACCAGGACTTCATAGGATGGTGCCAGCGGAACCGCCTCCAGATCAACTCTGGTAAAACCAAAGAGCTGGTGGTGGACTTCCGCCGGGGAAAACACTGTCCTCCGGAACCAGTGAACATCCAGGGACTGGACATTGAGATTGTGAAATCTTACAAGTACCTGGGTGTTCACTTAAACAATAAACTGGACTAATCACACAAATGCACTTTATAAAAAGGGTCAGAGCAGACTCTATCTGCTGAGGAGACTGAGGTCCTTTGGAGTGCAGGGAGCACTCCTGAAGACCTTCTTTGACTCTGTGGTGGCATCAGCCATTTTTTATGCAGTGGTCTGCTGGAGCAGCAGCATCTCGACAGCCGACAGGAAGAGAATAAACAAACTTGTCAAGAAAGCCAGCAGTGTGCTGGGGTGTCCACTGGACACGGTGGAAGTGGTGGGAGACAGGAGGATGATGGCCAAGCTGTCATCCCTGATGCACAACACCTCCCACCCCATGCAGGACGCCCTGGCAGCTCTGTACAGCTTCTTCAGCCACCGGCTGCTTCACCCCCGGTGTTTGAAGGAGAGGTACCGCAAGTCCTTCCTTCGTGCTGCTGTCAGGCTGCACAACCATCTCTGCTCCCAGCAGACCACATGACAATAATACACTAATACATCAATACACTGTGCAATACAACATTTATAATAATTCTGTCCGTATATATATTTTTACTGTGGATCTCTACTGTTCTTACTGTTTTTATTGCTCATTTGCTTATTTATAATACTTATTTTGATCGTGTGTTTTTTTTATTTTATTTACTATGTCTCGTGTTTGCACTATCCTCTTTGCTGCTGTAATCCTGTAAATTTCCCCGCTGCGGGACTAATAAAGGATTATCTTATTTTATGCTGAGATGTGTTTGTGTCTGGAGTGGCTGACCTGAGGCCTGTACTATAAATCAGGATTTGTGGTGGTTAGCGAGGTAAATTCAGGGTTAACTCTGGGTTTTTAGTCCTACAGTTTCCATAGTCAGGTCATAGTCCATAGTCCCCGGTTGGGTGTTCCACCTACTGACCAATCACAGCTCGGTTAATGAATCGTTAGATAATACTAAACAAAAATGATAAAGTTGAAGTCATAATCCATATTAAAAGTAACAGTTTAAACTGACAGATGCAGGAAGGACAGCTGGTAATATATCGCAGACTATGTGAATGTGTAAATTATAAGATTAATAATGATGATAATGATAGATCTGAATATAATTACATGTGTGTATTATATTAAACTAATGTTTTGCAGTTGGATTCTAATGGCATTTATGACACAATTTTAGTCACATTCTTTCAGCTGGAACCCCAGCGCTACGAAACAGATTTGGGATCAACTAAAACATTTTTTTTAAGTATATTTAAAGTGGCCCTATTATGCTTTTCCACTTTTCCCCTCTTCTTTATGTGTGTTATATATTTTTTTCGTAAATGTAAAAGGTCCGTAGAGTGTAAAACCTGAAGTCCACGCCTAAAAGGAGTTACCCTCCCCCGCGGAAGCTCCTGAGCTCCTGAAACGGCTCCATTGAATTCTCTCCTTCACTTCCGTAACTTTATGAGGTCACAATGTTACAGAAGTGACGTAAAACTCCTTCTAGCTAGTTTGGCCCTCAAACAACAAAAGAGAGGGATGGAGCTGAAGCTCCGCAGTAATAGTTTTTTGAAATTAAAAACGTTGACCTATCACAACAGAGCGGGCTAGCTGACCAATCAGAGCAGACTTTGCTTTCTGGAGGGAGGAGCAAGCGCTATAACGGAGCATTTCAGAGAGAAGGGGAGAAGAGGTGCTGCAGGTCAGCCAGGATGAGAAAAACAAGGAGGATTATGAGCATTAACGCATGTAAACATGTTGTAACTGTAACTGGAGATAAAAAATATGCATCCGGAAAATAGCATAATAGGGCCTGTTTAAGAAAAATTGTTGTAAATATGTCAAATGGATTCCAACCCTATATCCTTCAAAAAAGTTAATTAGATTAGCAGTGTGGGCGCATTTTGGATATCTACAAATGCACCAATATCAATACTGATATAGGATATTGCTCCGATACTGACCCAAATAGCTATGATGTGCCATCAGTGTGTGAATGCTTAGATAGATCATGACAGGTGGCACCTTGCATGGTAGCCCTTGCCATCAGTGTAAGAATGGTCGTGAATGGGTGAATGATGACATATAGTGTAAAATGCGCTTTGAGTGGTCGGAAGACTAGAAAAGCGCTATATAAGTACGAGTCTATTTACCAGTTCTCGTGTCTGTGCTCCGAGCCAATGTCTCAGCAGTTCATGCGTCATTGGTTGAGGTCCTATGTGTGCGACTGGCCGACGCCTGCTCCATGGTTCCTGTCGGCGGTCCGGCCGACTCCTGCTCCACGTTTCCTGTCGGCTGTCCGGCCGACTTCTGTCCGAGTTCCCTCTGGGCCACAGATTCCTCCAGTTCCTCTTCCCGCAACTTCACCCAGCTTCCCCTGGTTCCTTTTCCCGCAACTTCACCCAGCTTCCACTGGTTCCTTTTCCCGCAACTTCACCCAGCTTCCCCTGGTTCCTGTTCCCGCAACTTTACCCAGCTTCTACTGGTTCCTGTTCCCGCAACTTCACCCAGCTTCCACTGGTTCCTGTTATTGCTGGGCCGCAGCAATCTACGGTTCCTGTCGTCGCTGGGGTGCATCTGTCCCCAGTTCCTGTCGTCGCTGGGGTGCATCTGTCCCTGGTTCCTGTCGCCGCTGTGTCGCAG
The DNA here is from genome assembly GCF_027596085.1 of Anoplopoma fimbria. Lineage (NCBI taxonomy): Eukaryota > Metazoa > Chordata > Actinopteri > Perciformes > Anoplopomatidae > Anoplopoma > Anoplopoma fimbria. The sequence continues at coordinate 29,675,379 of NC_072450.1, forward strand.
CTGTCCCTGGTTCCTGTTGCCGCTGGGTCGCAGCTGTCCCTGGTTCCTGTTGCCGCTGGGTCGCAGCTGTCCCCGGTTCCTGTTGCTGCTGGGTCGCAGCTGTCCCTGGTTCCTGTTGGCGCTGGGTCCCCGGTTCCTGTTCCTCCGTTTGCAGCCCCCTGCTCCAGCCTTCTTTGATCCAGAGCCCCAGGCAAAATAGACCCAGTCTCCAGAGCCTAAGGCTGCCGGGCCCCAAAGACCCAGTCGCCAGAGCTGCGACCTCCAGAGCAGCTTCGGCAGCCCGGTCGTCCTCATGGCTGTCCTCCAGGACGGTTTTGCCCGTTTGGTCGTCCTCCTGGCCGCCCCTTGAACCGTTTTGCCTGTCGGCCTTGCCCCCAGACCACGAGTCTGAGGTTCCCTTTTTCACCCGTTTTTTGGGGCTCCCTGAGTGGCTGGTCAGTTATTGAGAGTCACATGGAACACGCCGCTTGACCCTGACCACCGTCACAACCAGGACTGGTTGGACAGCTACCTCAGATTCCTGTTCTTGCAACTTCACCCAGTTCCTGTTCCCGCTGGGCCACAGCGGTCTCTGGTTCCTGTTCCCGCTGGGCCACGGCAATCTACGGTTCCTGTTCCCGCTGGGCCGCAACTTTCCCCTGTACCTGTTCCCGCTGGGCCACGGCAATATACGGTTCCTGTTCCCGCTGGGCCGCAACTTTCCCCTGTACCTGTTCCCAATGGGCCGCAGCAATCTACGGTTCCTGTTCCCGCTGGGTTGCAGCTGTCCCTGCTTCCTGTTGCAGCTGGGTCGCAGCGGTCCTAGGTTCCTGTTCCTCCGGTTCCTGTTGCCACAGCAACCCCCTGCCCCCCCAGACCTGGAGTCTGGGGGCAAAGAAGACTCATGGTCTGGGGGCAAGAGTAAATTTTGCCCCCAGACCATGAGTCGGAGGTTCCCTGTTTCACCTGTTTTTGACGGTGTACACTGTCTTTTGGGGCTCCCCGAGTGGCTGAAAACACTGTCGTAGCCAGATTAACGATAGTATCTGTAGTGCAGTATCAGTTTGAACGCAAGTCAGTTATTGAAAGTAAGGAGGAACACGCCGCTAGACCCTGACCACCGTCACAACCAGGGCTGGAGGGTTAGATTACTGGTATGTGTAGCTAGCCAGCTACCTGGAAAAAAAGTCAACATTAGCATACACCTAGCATTAGGCTACAGGCCTATGCTGTGGTGTAAAACACAAAACACCAAAGAGCTACTAACACATGTTTCCTGTTAAAAACAAATGTGTTTTATTAGTGACTTTGGTAATGTTATTTGGAGTACAGCAGATTTAGAGATAACAGATTTGTGTTGTGTACAGTAACACTAGTATTATAAAATGTCACCTGCTTTATTATATAACAGTCTTTCCTGTAAATCATTGTCATATTTCCCTCATTAGGTTTTGAGATGGCTCATAATCCTGGCCTAGAGCCAAACTGTTTGAATCCATTCCCCCTGCAGAACATCCAAAACATATACAGAGCTGACTATGTACATTTGAGGCTTAAAATAGAAGCAGAGCAAGTTGTTATTACCGATAATGTAACACAAATGTTTAGTACAAATATAGAAAAATAAAATGAGACACATTTGTAAATACTGTCATACTATACACAGTTTTTAGCTGCAATGGTAATAATGTCTGATCCTCTCCATACAGGCAATACCGGCATCTCCTCAACAAATGGAGTTGGGTCCTTAAACATCTCCTCAAATACCAGCCTCATCAGTTAATCCACGTAGTCTGTAAAAACATAGCATTTAAAAGTATTTTCTGTTTTAAACTAAGTATGCTTGCTTCCATATATATATATTTTTTAAAAGGTTATTCACATTTTATGTTCATTGTATAATGCTTTTTATAAAAAATAAAACAAATTTTACAACTAACTGTTTGTAGGGTCTTTTTTAACTGGCTCTGCAATGCATTCACCCTGCTTTGAGTTGGGAAACACAACCTTATAGACAGCTGTTCCTGCAGATGTTGTTGCTTGCTCACGGTCCTCATTTTCATTATAATAAATAAAAAAAGACACAACCTACTATTGTAGAATGGCAAAAATGTAATGACTGACCCAGTCGTAACAACAGTTGTAAATCAAAGTGGATAGCGGCTTTGTGATTACAAAGTACTACTTGTAATCACAAACCTACCTCCTCACTGATCAAAATAGTCAATCCTCTTATTCTACACAGTGTTAGGTGACAGTGGGGCTAAAGCTGATTAGCAGAGCCTTTAGAACACAACTTAGCCAAAGCCTACAGCTGAGCACTGTGTGCAAGGTCTAGCTCTGCACTTGAACCCCGGCTAGTAACGTTAGCTACCTTGGTTGTTTTAAACATTACAAAAAAATAAAATCAAACTTACAGGTTGTGATCCGGAACCGCCATCATCTTAAGGCATCGTCTTTCCGCAGCGAGTGTTTAGAAAATCCAGCCATGAACTGTGTCCAGTTTTGAAAGTTCAGAAAAATGCATTAAAAGAAGTTAAGCGTCTTGTTCGTCAAGAAATCTTCCTTTGGTGGTCCATACCAAGAACACAGCGTCTTCTCGCCATTAAGGCCGGAAACTGAAATCTTCCGACGGAGCCCCAGCTCCGCTCCCTCTAACCCTTTTTGACGGCATGCAAAACTAGCCGGTAGGAGGTATTATGCCAATGTATTACAATATGACTCATAATGTTACGGAAATGAAGGCAAGATTTCAATCAAGCCGTTTCAGGCAGCTCAGGAGCAGTGCTTCTAAGGGGGTGAGTAACCCTGTTATGGCGTGGACTTAATGTATTACAACTCTACAGACCTTTTACGTGTACAAAAATATACAGCGGGTACAATAAGTATTGAACACGTCACCATTTTTCTCAGTAAATATATATTCCATGCCTTTTTGAACCTCCCTTTCTTCATGTGTTCAATAGTTTTTCCCTGTGTCATTCCATTTTATTACACATAACTTTTCTGAACTTATTTGTTTTGTTTTCTTTGTATGTATGGATTACTTGGGTTGTTACCGACATCTGGTGAAAATTGCATGTCAATAGCACCTTTAGAAATATATTTACTGAGATAAATGGTGACGTGTTCAATATTTATTTTACCCGCTGTATAACACACCAAAGGAAAGGGAAAGATACAAAAAAAATTAAAAAATACATTTTACCAGAACCAATATCATATCATCCATATTGGTACAAATATTAAAATAAGATACAGTCGTATTTCTAGCAGCAAAGCTGAGATATGGTTACCTGGACCACGGTAATGCTGAGTCGCCCCACGGTGCCTATTGATCCTCCAAACTGCAGCTGCCTGGCAGCCTGAGCGTCAAGCTGGACCTGCTGTTGCTGCTGTGTCGGAGTGATCCGAAGGAACTCCTGGGGAAGCTCCCCAATGAACACCTGAATGGACAAATGAATAAAATACAGGGATTTAGACTGACAAAAAACACACCAGAGACATATGAACAGTTCAAACTTGATACCTTGATAACTGCACTTCTTATGAAGCTAGGGTTCAAAATGAATACACGTGACTACATCACATTATGAAACCATTAATCACCTCTCTTCTGGTGCACCCTAAAAGACAGGACCTGAAATAGCTTTGGGATATACTACATCAGGAAAACAGCCCGAACAAGACACAAAAAGCATCTTCAGCTGTCCAAACTGCTCACATACAGGTCATCATTGACCCATACAGTATATCTGGCATATAACAAAATAAAAACCATAAATTAACACAAGGACTCAGGACTAAACTGGAAAATGTATTATTCATTCCACATGGTGTTTAAGCTACAGCAGGATATTAAGATGAAACAAAGCAGCCTTGGCCTCACGCTTTTTTTTTTCCTTTTTCCATGCTGGCCTGAGGTTAGAACATCAGAGAAGCGTTCTCATCGCTGAAAGCAGGAAGTATGTCTGGTGTGTTAATGCTAACAAGTAATAAAATAAATACTACAGTATATCGTGCTTTTAAAAATCGCCATTCCTGCTTCTTTGCAACCGTATTAACTCGTCATAATCACTCATGTAGCCTGTTGAAGCAAGACAGAAAAGTGTACAGCAAATGATGCAATGTGAAAGACGCGGCCTGCCCTTATTCATGCAGAAATAACTTGTTATATATTAACCAAAGACAGTCTCTCTTAAGTAAAAGTGAAGTGAAAACACCTGCATTCAATAGGCAATTAATTATGAAACATCACCTCATTATCTCCCAAAAATATTAGCCAAGATAACTTATAACTTATTTGGCCGCGAATGTGATGTAACTGTGTCTTAATGTGCTTCAGGTTTTAGAGCAAGGCGCCGCAGTTGCTCTCCACCGACTGCATGGCCCAGTGCATGATGGGAAACGCCTGGCTGTCTCCTGATCAAAGAGCTGATTGGCTCTTAGTTTTGACAACAAACACCACGTTTTGTAGAAAATTCTTATTTTCTGTGTAAATGTAAGATTTGACGCTAGATTGTTGGCTAGTGGACTCACGTTGTGCAATGATTTGGCTGATAATAATAATAATAATAATAATAAGAAGAAGAATTATTATTATTATTATCAGCCAAATATTGAATGTGAACAATATTGTTCGCCTGCTCTCGTCCACTTTCGAGGCGAGGCGCAGTCATCTCGAACGAACCTCATGTTAAAGGTTATTTATTCTGATTACTAGGCCTACTTCCGACTTCTATAACTTTGCGTAATTTTATAACAGTTTTTGGCTTCTCTTAGTTCACGTAGACCAGCAACCCGGAAAGGGACTTTAACAGGCAACAATCCCAGTAGATTGCCAACTTTTCACTCGTCGTCGTTGTTGTTGTTGTCTCTAGAACCAAAACTCTGTGTCTCATCCGGGTATTTAACTGCCAACGTAATCCATGCATGAGCTGCACCCAGGACCCTAGTTCACCTGACCCAGCATCAGCTCGTTGTGACGTTAATTATGAAACATCACCTCATTATCTCCCAAAAACATTTAGCCGAGATAACTTATAGCTTATTTGGCCGCAAATGTGATGTAACTGTGTCTTAATGTGGTTGGGAAAGACCTGGATGTTGTGGGTTCACACCCTGATCTGTGGGTGTTTGGAGTAATCACTGGTAAAGGCCTACTTCTGACTTCTGACTTCTATCATTTTGCAACACTTTATAACAGTTTTTGGCTTCTCTTAGTTCTCGTAGACCAGCGACCCGGACAGCTCGTTGTGACGTCACTGTTGAGTCCCTCACTGTCGTCACTGTTGAGTGCTGCCGCTTGTTGCTGTTGTGTTCGTGTTAACTATCAGCTAGTTCCGCCTCGCTGTGTCTGCCTCTGATCCTCACCGCTACAGTGACGTAACGTTACCTGTCCCCGCTGGGTGCTGACGGTGGTCGCCATGTTGTGTCTTCGGTGTCTGGCGGACTGGATGAGACGTCTTCTCTGACCACAGACGTGTTTGTAGCTCGTCGGTAGCTGTTGTGCTCGCTCGGATTAGTTTAGGCTTGAACCGGAAGTGCTTTTTTTTTTTTTTTTTTTTTTAATCTTTATTTACATCCAAGTTCCTCATGCGTCATATGAGGACAAGTTTTTTTTTTCTTTTAGAATGAGCTCATTCGGAACAGATATTGTGAAAATAATAATAATAATATATTATGAAAATAATGATAATAATATAAAAATATAACAATATAAAAATAATAATAATATTATATTCTTATTATTATGAAAATAATAATATAATAATATATAAAATAATAATATAATAATAATATATTATTATTATTATGAAAATAATAATACAATAATATATTATTATTATTATGAAAATAATAATACAATAATATTTTATTATATTATTATTATTATGAAAATAATAATACAATAATATTTTATTATATTATTATTATTAAAATAATATAATAATAATAATATAATAATTGAATTTATCACACCAGATTGAATAGAACACTAATAAATAAGAATAATATATACTACAAGGGGTTATTTTAGCTTTAATTTAGTTAGTAAAGCAACTAGTTGTAGAGCTTGGGGATTGTTCATCTTTTCCAGGATGATGATGATGAAAACGAATTTGCAAATATATTCATCATGGGGTGAATTAGTATATTGGATTTTTTGTATGAAACACCTCACCAGTGACATTATACTAACAAAATTAGTTTGTGCTCCACTATAACCCCATGTTGAATAGCAAATGTAAAGTGTTTCAAATTTTGGGATGAAGCCAGTTTGGGTCACTGGGCAGCTGAGTGCATATGTAAATATGTAGTGCATGCGTTATTTTGGTGTTAGGCCTGCTTTCCCCCTTTTCTGTCTCCCACAGTCGTCCAGCAGGGCGGTGTGCACAAGCAGACTTGACCTTCTTAACTTGAGGAGAATTAACTTGTACTTTCACCATCCAAACATTACATTGTCTTGCCTACTTACCTCAATTCCACTGGTATTTTAAATTGCCATTTTATATATGTATTTCTGTAATATTCATAAAGATTCGCCTCATGCAAATTGTTCCTGACATTTGGCCACATATTCTTAATAAATAAACAGCTGTAGAAAAAGTGTTTAAAAATCAGCAGGCAGTTAGTATAATATACACTTTAGTCTAGAATTTTGCCTTCAGTGAACATCTTTCATTCTTGATTTTATTTAAATAAAAAATAAAAACATTTTCTCATGTGATATTTACGTCTGTGATCAATAAAGACTCAAAAATCTAATGCAAAGCCAGTGTCTGAAACTTTGTTTATACTCACGCTTGGAACCTTAGCATGAGCCTCCTCAGATGGGGTTATGCTGAATGTGCTGTTTCTTGCATTATTCTCCGAAACGCCAGAGGGCGTACAAACATAATGAACTGCGAAGAATCAAAAAGACAGTGTAACTGGCAAAAAGCCATAAATAAACTTCCACAACGCCAAGCAGGGATTGTAATTATCTGTAAACTCATGTCTCACATTCATGAATTATTTTATTGCCTTTGTACAAGCCCTGTAAAGTCTTACAAGCATTATAAAGAAATTTATGTTGAATATCCTGAAAACGATTTGATTTAATATAAAGAATAAGAATAATAAAACTTACAAAGTCGAATTGTTTATCTCAACGTTCTTAATTCCAGTACCATAGGACTCACTCTGTATTTCTGATTAGTTTTTCCACCACAAACTTGGTGCCACGAACAGGATCCCTTGAAAGATAGTTTGGAACCAGCGGCGGACGGTGAATTGATCATCCAGGAGAACTCTCCTGCCTCTAACTCCACAAAATTCTTAAGACACGAGAGGACCGATCCCCAAAGGCTCCTGATTGTCTTCACTGTGATCCTGAAGGACCTGATTGAGTCCAGATAAAACTTCTAAAGATCTGGTGAGATACTGAAATTTTTTAAAATTGATGAGTTTATTGTGAATGTTGGTTGACCTACTATCATAAAAGTGTGAAAGGGAGGACCAGAAAACAAGGGTGGATATTCAATAGTCAGATTTAATACCCATGACAGCAGAGAGACATAAGGATAAAGATGTCTAAAAATAAAGGAAATACTCAGTGTGACGACTGTGTAGTTAAAGAAATAATGCGTTAACCTCATAAAGGAATAAAATGGGGACAAAGGGAAGTAATCAGCTTACTCTGCCTGATGGACCCATCGTCACGCTCATGAAAACCAAATACGGAGAATCCAGTTGTCAACACCTAAAAATGTTGGTAGAAGAATGTTGTTTTCCTCAAGAAGGATTATTTAGTCTAAGACAAATAGAGGGCCACAGACAGAATTATAAGAGAGAAACTGAAATCAGAAAGAAAAAGGTTGAAAAACTAAAACTGATAGAAAGCCATTGAAGGTGTTTAAAAATACGGAAAGATGAAGCAGAATGTAGGGGAAGAAGGCAAGTTAGGAAGTCACAGCCTAAAGCAGATACATCAGACACAAAAGGAACAGACAAAGCTCCTCAGACATTACATTACTTACAGTCACGCATTTAGCAGACGCTTTTATCCAAAGCGACTTACAATCAGTAGTATATTACATATCATTCACCCATTCACACACTGATGACAGGCTACCATGCAAGGTGCCACCATCAGACATTCTAACTAACATTCATGCAACATCCAGTCCACACCCAAAGTTTTTTTTTGTACTGGGGTTAAGTGGCCCAAGGATCGACTACGAAGCCGGGTATCCATATGACCCTCTGATTGGAGCTATGCTCACTACGCCAAGACAACTTCTCTCCATCCCAAGCTGTACAGGGTGGATCCTGATCTCCACGCATGTCCTCCAAGACAACCACAGTCCAACCTCCAGCACCCACTGTAGACCCAGCTCCAGTCACGCCACAACAAAAGCCAAACAGCCTGTTGCTGAATACTACACAATACTCCACGCCATACTACGTATACGAACCCGCAGCTAGAGGGGAGGAGGAAGGCACCTGGAAATGTCGCCTTACTGAGCTCATTAGACACGCCAATCACGCAGAAAAACAGCTGACCGAAGACAAAAAGAAGAAAAAGCGAGTCCAAAGACAAGCAACTACAAATAGCTCAACTAACCATGGTCCAAGTCGTCCAGAACATGGCCATGGGGCATCACACCAGCAAGGCCAGGTGAAGAGGTTGTGACTTCCAAGGACACCCTCCGCTGGGGAGAAACGTATGCTACATCTGCCGTCAGAGGGGCAGCTGAGTGCATATGTAAATATGTAGTGCATGCGTTATTTTGGTGTTAGGCCTGCTTTCCCCCTTTTCTGACAGTCGTCCAGCTGGGCGGTGTGCACAAGCAGACTTGACCTTCTTAACTTGAGGAGAATTAACTTGTACTTTCACCATCCAAACATTACATTATCTTGCCTACTTACCTCAATTCCGCTGGTATTTTAAATTGCCATTTTATATATGTATTTCTGTAATATTCATAAAGATTCGCCTCATGCAAATTGTTCCTGTTCAGGGGAAGCTACAGACTTGGTCCCATTACACGTTGATATAGATTAAGGGCTTAAGGGTTCCTCCTGCCCCTTAGCTGGAGGTGGCGATGTTGGATGTAGAGGGGTGTTTTCTGGACCAGTGGCACCACATAATGATAGGACCACAAAGTCAATCATCAATCTTTGGCCTAGGGTGTTCTGGTACCTGAGGATCAAGCCTGCCCAAATCAAATTGATGTGAGGAACAAGTTTGGCATAAGAAGAAATTGTATTGTACAACAAAATTGTTGTTGCCAATAGCAACTCTGGGTGAAGAACTGTCAAGTTCTGGATTAACAACCCAATTGAAGTCGCCACCAATGACCAAGTCATGGTTATGAACATTAGGAGAGAGAGATAATTTCAAAAATGATTATCATCTCATATGGGTTTAAACACATGGGCTAGAACAACACATATATTCAGGAGCTGGCTGGTAACAATAATGAAATGTTTGTGTCTGTATAAATCTGTCAGATTCAAATGGAAGATTTTCATGTATGACAATGGCCGTGCCTCTAGCTTTCAAGTTTGATTCCAGCTTTTTTGTGCATCTCTTGAACAAAAGCTATATCAGTTTGTACATATGCAAGATAGGCTAGGACCCTATGCCTTTTGAGCCATCATCACACATTTGTCATATTGTGCTTGGCCCCTAAAACACTGAAGAAAAAGCCCTCCCAAGCCATACTACCCTGGGCCCGAGACTTTTGCGAACACATCCTTAACTAACTCCATCGGCTGATGACTGTGTGATGTAGTTGAAAGCTATGGAAAAGGCTATCAAATGGAAGGTACCACCTACAAACTTAAAAGTGAGTTACTTGCCATTAAAATGATTTTGTGCAACTCTCAGAGGTATTGACATTACAGACTGTATGCAATGGTAAGTACAAAGGTACTGTGGCACTTTCTGACGTTTATGGAAATTAATTTAATTAATTTTGGGTGTTCACTGATTGCATAAATTTGTGAAAATCTAATTGCCAGTTTAATGCAGGGAGGGGGGCACTGGCTACAAAAATGTTTTAACTGTGAGTGTGCAATTTCTGTGGAGGCCGGCCAAAGCCAACAGTGCTCTCTTGGACACAATCGAAGCTCCAATCCCCTTTATTTTCTGATGGATTGTGTAGATTATTTCAGGTGTAGTTGGCAAACTTTGGCAGTAGCCTACCTATCTTCCGGAAATACATTGGAGTTCTCACAGAAAACACAGGAAATAGTAAGGGTTCTCAAACATTTTATTATTACAGAAACCAAACAATCAATGAAGCAATAGGGATCACTTAGTTGTCTCACAGGTCGGTAGCTTGACTGCACTGCAGCTAAATGTAGAGCAGAAATCAAACATCAAAAGCTTAAAAACAATCCAAGCACTAGAGAGATGGATCCCAGAACAAGAATGCATGCATGTACTTCAATGCAATGGAGCAAAAGGCAACTTCACAGAAATACTTCAAAAGGCTTTATTAGTATTAGTTTCGCTCCTATGAACAGGGGTCATATTTTTATTTTTTATTTTTTTTACCTTTAAATAGTTTCAGTCTCAATTTGGAGTGATACTGTACTTGTTCACTCAAATTGCATCATAAAGAAATGCTTTACCCAATTTGGATAATTTACTTAAATTAACCAGATGTAGTGCATCTGATTCTCCGTCTTGCTGCTTGAGGAACACTAGCCCAATATGTCTTAAGAAAACACTAACATTCACCCCTCTCATTTGTAATATTTACCTTGATGTCCCTTCCAGGTCTCTGTAGTTTTACCACCTTCAAGAGTACAAGTCAACTAGTTCAAATATGCAATTAACAGACAAACAAATTAACCAACAAACAAATGTGTTGTTGCCACTCTTTTGTAAGGCAGTCGAAGAGCTGAATGATTTAACAAATCTTAGGCCTGCATTACTAAACAACATCACTCGCATAAATACTAAACAGACATGATGGAAGAGCTAAGATAACAAAGTGTCTCCATGCTCATTTTCATAGTGTTTGGAAACAGAGTGAAGATTTACAGATTTTCAATTTACTGTTTCCATGGCACTGGCATAAAAATATTTAGTAATAAAAATGATATAAAATGTCTGCTCAGATTTAATCACTATGAAATTGTATGTATTTATTAATTAATTTGAATTAATTTCTTTTTGATCAACAGTTCCGGATTCAACATATACTTTTGTCAATGTTAAACATTTCATTTATTTTTTTTGTGTTTAGAAAACAGAACTTTGGATTATTTTGCTCTTTGAAAAACTTGTTTGTAGGAGAACATGACTGTATTATAAGTAAGGTATGCTAAAAATAATAAAAATGTTAATTGCAACTGAAACACTGTTATGGTCCTTTAAATAGGTATGCTAGGAATATGCTGGCGACGCTTACTTTTAAAGGGTCTGTCATTTCCTTAAAATTAGAATTAAACTTCCTTAAAAGAACTTTGATTTTGAGTTTGTTAGTAGATATTCATTCATTGTCAAACTAGTGACCTTGGAATAATCATATTCAATCTGCTAAGGCTTTACAGAAGGCAACAACTTTTGGGGGGAAAAGCTGACAGTTTAGACGTGTTTTTACAGAGACACTGGTAACTCGCAGCAGGGAAACCTTACAGCTGTTCAGTTTGTATGCAATGCAGAACTGAAGGTGAACATGGTAAGTCACACAGGAGAGAACCTCCATTAGTTGTTCTGGATATGATAAAGTTGACATTAATCCCACTCCCTCACTTGTAAACAAGACCCTGAGATACAAATGATGAAGCATGATCTGTGTAATTAACACAGGTGAGCTATCTAGCAGGGTGGTTAAAGCTTGTAACTAGGTAAAAAAAAAAAAGAACACAGTCAGTGTCAGGTTTCAAAACTTGAGAATAAACTATATTTCATGATTTCTTCAGCTTTTTTAACCTATTCACAGAGTATTGAGGGGACATGGTAATAACGAAGAACCTGATTGCCCCATCCTATGTACATTTGGGTCACTGATTGGAGCTTTGCAAAAAGAGCCTTATATAACTTAGAGATTGGTTTTAGAGATATAACTTTTTCAAAGTTAAAATACACCTACACAAAATGATGCTAACTGTAGATAGAACCTTGTAATAAAAACATTCTCCCACTGGAGACCAATAAAGGTTTATCTGATCTTAATTGCAAGGTCATCATTTTATTATATTCTCAATATATGTTAATTTGTATTGTTCACAACTTAACCCAGCTGACCCACTTTGCTCTAACCATAATATTGTATAGTTTACACTAGCAATTAATGGGAATTAATTAATTCACCATGCCAGACTATCAGAGCCATTCACAGAGTCATCAATTAACCTAAGCTGCATGTATTTGGACTGAAGCGGGAGAGCCCGGAGAGAACCCACTGGTACGAAGTTACAAAGTTCTTTTCAAGCACCTAAACCCAGTTACATTTCAGTCTTCGAAAACGTAGTAAACTATGGAACTTGTAAAATGAAGCATGACCGCATATTCAAGCAGGATGAGATCATGGGTAGATTGTAGATTACTTGTGAGTCCCAATGTTTGTCAGGGAGACAGACAGACTGCACCCTTAATGAGTGTGGGTCTGTAGGGTCTATGGATTATACTCAATGAATACACACAAACAGTATACACACCATTAGTAGTGTATTAGTAGGCCACTTGTGTTTGATATTGGTCTGTGAGCACTCTAGCTCTGCTTAGTTCCACAATAGACAGATTGAATGTTGCAAGTAGTCAAAATAACATCAAGTTCGAGTCAGTTCTTTTGTCAAGCCTTCTGCACATGATGTCACACCAACCAACCTCTGCTTCTACAACTAGTCAGACCAGTAACGCAAGTCCAATAAAATACTAATTGTGCAAAACATTTGGCACCAGTTTATTCGTCATTAAACTTAGATCACATTATGCCAAGAATTTGAGTGCATATGTAAAAAAAAAAAACAAAAAAAAAACATGCATACCAAATAAACTATGTCAAAAGTCTCTCCTCTGTAGATGTGTCTGACTTTCCACACAAAAAAAGAGCACATGAGCATCATATGCTTGCAGTGGTCAGTCAATGGGCAAATAGTATAAACGGATTGTTACACTGAAAAATGTTACCTCCTTATAAAATCACTCAAATGGGAACTCCCAAGTATGAACTCCCTTAGCTAGCCTAGCTTTAAAGTAATATCCAACAACACCTGATCATTCATTTGCTTGATGAGTGATTCTAATTTTTGAGACACACACCATCACTCACATGCACAACACCACCGAGAGACAGATTAGCTGCTTTCACGCAAAACTAAACAAAACCAGAGGATAGGGGAACTGGGAGGACTGCTCCACAACACAAGAGATGAAAATAAAGTTGAAGGTCAAACTGATTTAGAAAAAATCTAGTGGTTATGCGAGTTCTGTTCTAAAAAAGAAATTGATTCTCTTTTTGCTTGTAATAATTTGAATGTAACGTTCAAACATGTTCAAGGGCAGTCTTTCGAGCGCCCCTTTAGCAAGCACAGAGGACATATGGGAAAGAACAAAACAAAACCTCCTGGGAATTAATGTCAAACACAAGTTCAAATGGTGAAATTGGGAGCGTCAGAGAAGCGCAGAAGACAAGGACTGGACGATGAACTGTGACGCCACATCAACATGCTAGGGCAAACAGGAAGAGATCTAGGAAAAAAAACAAAAGATAAACACAACAGGGAGACAAACCTAGGTTAAACCGCAAAGGAACACAAGAGAGGAAAGAAAAAACAAAAAACAAGAATGATCAGCTGTGTGTGGTGTAATTACAGTCTAAACACTCAACAGTCAGTATCAGGAAACACTGTAAGGACGAAACACATGCTACCGGGAACTGAGGTGAATGACAACAGCGACACACACAAGACAGCCTAAATAAACAGCCTGCACAGAATCAGTGAAAACACAGTCCAGCATGCTATCTAGACACAGTTGATCACATATGGAGTCTGGAGAGTGCTATTGGAATAATGACTTTTTTTATACTGAAAATAAAGTATTATACAGTGTTAACTTGCATTTAAATTATAGTACAGTACCAGTCAAAAGTTTGGACACACCTTCTCATTCAATGGTTGTTCTTTATTTTTATTTTTTTCGACATGGTAGATTAATATTGAAGACATCCAAACTATGAAGGAACACATATGGAATTATGTGGTAAACAAACAAATGCTCAACAAACCAGAATATGTTTTATATTTTAGATTCTTCAAAGTAGTTGAATGAGAAGGTGTGTCCAAACTTTTGACTGGTGCTGTATATAGTAAAAAAAATATAGTTTATAGTAAAAATGCTCTATACTATTACTTCAAATGAAGCACCATACCAGTAGTTCTGCATTTTCATCCCATCATAACATCACAGCTTACCATTGTGCAAATATTTTTTTTTTAGAGTTTTAGATTTCTGGATGTCACTTTTTTTTATACCACCAAACTCCCCATGAGAGAGAGAGAGAGCGGTCAAAAGAGGTCTTAAATGAAAGAAGCTGGATCAGCTGTGACTACAAGGTCCCTGATACACATTCATGCTTTAACTTGCAGTGCTAACATAATGGTTGGTAAATGGGACAATATTACACAAACCATGGTGACTTTCAAAACAAGTTCTAGTATTGCTAGATACTAGCTAATCGGCCCAGGACTTTGTCTGGTGTAAAGTGGTTGACAACACACAAGATCATTTTTTTTTTTTCCACATAGAAAGACCGGACCAACGGAAACATGTCAGAGTCTGTTTTAGAATAAATGATGGTTCCTGTGTTTTTGGAAAATGAGCATTTTTTATTTGGATGAAGGCATGTATGACAGAGAGGGTTCTATTAAGTATGTGTAGCAGCACGGATGGATCCTACACACACAGTCCATGCCACAACACAAAGTACACATCACCAAAAAGAAAACAACACAAAACAGGCAAGGAGAGTACACACACCAGGAGATCAAATGGAATTGTTGGACTTTACATTTGTCTTTAAAAATAATTTCAATTCAGATAAATAATTAAGGCAATAAATAGTTCCCCAACACGCAGGGGAAGTATAAAACCTATATAAAAATACAAAAGGCATAATAGTTTAAATATACATCTCAACAACTGCCTTGGCTCCTACAAAAAAAACAAAAAACATGTCTTGCAATTCTAAACAACTAACAGGTTGCCTTGAGCATTTTGACATTTATATGAATTATCCGATCACAGAAGATAATCAGTGTGAGACACAGTGGTGTAGCCCTCTACAGATTAGCTAGCTGCTAGCTAGCAGGACAGTAACTGAGGGGTGTTGATGAACACAAAAACACATGGATTCAATGTAGAAAGTAGCTAAAACTATAAAATATAATTTATACAAAGCACTATATCTGCATCAGACAAACTATTGGATATTAAGATGAATGGAACAAGCCTATGATTTTTTTTTTTTTGCCAAACAGTACTGCTAGTTACAGCGGACAGCTGGCCCGACCTCTGACGTGTAGCTCAGAATGCTGTGCTTAGTCCTCGAGAAAAGTCTATATTTACATGCAATTTCAACTGCATCAGTTTTACATCCTGGTAAAGAAAAATACAATAAATGCAATGAGCCCGTTACTTGACAAATGTGTTACATCGATGTCGTTCAGAAATGAATTCGAGCCAATGTCTGAATACAACACAACCCACTTAGAAATATGTAGCCATTCACCAGAGGCCACATGGAAATTAGCATTTGGAATAGATCCTCATGGGCAGGTTGGCACCTTGTATGGCACCCTGTGCTGTCAGTGTCTTAACGTGTGTCAGTGAGTGAATGTCGACATGTAACGTAAAGCACTTTGAGCCATATGCAGTTCCATTTACCATAACAAATAATGTAACTCAGAAAAAAAAGTGTCAGTCCTCTCAGACCATAGAGCTCAGAAGAGAATAAATAACAGAGCAACCATTATGGGTCGGATGTTTCACCTGACTTCAGTGACTTTACCCTCAGTGAAAACACCACAGAACAGGAACAAGATATTCACAGCATCAAAGGGTTTACTCTAATGTCACGACAGCCACTGAGCTAGACCCTGCCTGCACAACACAAACACAGTTTACAAACGGAGACTAAGGACAAATGTATAAATGGGCATGAGCATGCTGAAGTGAGGCTCCTCCTTATGAACGATGTGAGCTTCTGTACTTACCTTACTTTGAACCTTATAATTAATTTCTGTATATATCACATACTTTACCTCTGTTTGAAGATTTAGTACAGATATCTAAAAAAAGTGTAGGTTAAACCAGCCATTTTTGGTTTGTGATAATGTAAAAGAAAACCTACAAATTATTTCTGTTTACTAACTAAACGTGGGTCTATCTGCTCAAGCTGCTGCCTTATTTTCAGGAGCTTTATGATTAGTCGGGTTGGAAGAGATGAAGATGAAGGTGAACAAGATGTAAAACAGATGGATTTGGCACCTATCTGACCTGACTGTCAATGTGTAACATATCCTAACAATCAACTCATTTGTGTAATATGAACACAGCACACAGTACACAGCAAACTGATAACATTTCAACTTAAATGAAAATACACCTGTTTCTCCCATTTGTTTAAAGGAAAAAAAAGTGCATAAACCACAACATAACACAGGGAGAACCCATTCCAGCCTGAAAACTCTTGCATGTAGCTTAATGTGCCTTGTACCTGGACATGGTATAATGACCAGAAGAGGCAGCACAGCAGACATCACCCTGTAATGCATAGATAAGTTTCGGAGTGGACCAGTCTGGGTTATTCTTACTCAACTTACCATAACACCACCCTGCCTAACCAAGTCTGCAGTGCCTCAGCACCTTCAGTAAGGCTTGCTGTCATTCTTTGAGCGCTTCAGCTGCACCTTCAGCCTCTTCATACCAATCTGGAAACCGTTCATTGACTGGATGGCTGCCTGCGATGACACAGGGTTGTCATAGCTCACAAAGCCTGAGGGAGAAATGCAGCAGTAGACAACTTAGAACAAATCCCCACATTATTTGCAAAAGTAGGTCCCCAAACCATCAGGAACCCAAAAACTTTTTTTATGCCAAAAATGAACATAAAGAAAACCCTCCAGTGTTTCCCCTATATTCATTCTGCAGTGGTGCCCCGCCCTGGATTGCAGTGGTGCACTGCATGACATCAATTCTGCTTTGCTTCCACCCTGAAGCCCTTTTTGCTTTCTTGCCTTGCAGGTTTCCATGAATCATTGTGGTACCTGGACCGTAGTCGTGCCTCCTGCTGTGACCCGGCTGACACCCACTGCTACTTCGATTATTATTATTAGTCACATTACTAATACTATTACCTATTTCATGATTATAATTCTACTATAATAATTGCTGCTGTTATTATAAGTAGTCTTAGTAGTCTTTTTTTTCCTTCGTTACTCTGCTTACTACTGTGATTATATGAATCATTTATGTCATATACATTGAATGTGTTGTATCTCTGTTATGTTGTTCATTCATACACATGACATCTATTGCATTCTGTCCATCCTGGGAGAAGGATCCCTCCTCTGTCGCTCTCCCATAGGTTTCTTCCTTTTTTCTCCCTGTTAAAGGGTTTTTTTAGAGGAGTTTTTCCTGTACCGATGTGAGGGTTCCGGGACAGAGGATGTCGCATGTGTACAGATTGTAAAGCCCTCTGAGGCAAATTTGTAATTTGTGATTCTGGGCTATACAAAATAAACTGAATTGAATTGATTCAATTTGCAAAAATTGCTTTAATGTGGTTAAACTACTTTGCCCATGTTGCTGTAGGTTAGATTGCTACATTTCTCTGAGTGGTAGCTTCCTTCAGCGTAGCGAAGCTTCATTAAATGAAGAGTAACTGTTAACTTAGCTCACTGCTACTTTCCAAGTAGCTAGCCCAACACTGCTAAACTGCTAAAATTAGTTAAACAAGTGAAGATAACATTGTGGGTAACGGCTACAAACAGGCTTGGGTAGGGAATGACGCGCTAACGTACTGACTGATTCTGTTTTTTTATGTTTTTTAGCTGAGTTAGGCTGTGGCACATGAGGTAGAGCGCTTGTCCCGTAACCACAAGGTTGGTGGTTCAAACCCCTCTACCGGCAACATGCCGAGGTGTCCTTGAGCAAGACACCTAACCCCAAGTTGCTCCCCGGGCGCTTCATTGCAGCCCACTGCTCCTCCGGGATGGGTTAAATGCAGAGAAATAATTTCCCCATTGTGGGACTAATAAAGGCTTAATTATTATAAAACAATCAGCGATGCTGTTTTCCCCTCATTGTTTCTGTGAAGTTTGCTGGAAGTGATGTGACGTAGCCCTGGTGCATTTGATGTGGAGTGATTGCACTGGACTCATGTTTAAAAGATAGCCCTTTTTAAATGCTATATTGCTTTTAAGCAACTGGTCATATTTGGCCTTATGTGCTCTGTTTAATTTGGAGGGGGGAAGGATGTTTTCCAAAGTACAAATGTCCAAAGTACAGTCTTTTCAGTAACAAATAAACTATTTGTGATACAGTCCCCCCACCTCTTCTCAACACAGGAACATTGTAGGGATAAACAAGAAGAAAGGACTGTGGTACTAAAAAGACAGTTACTTTGGATGATACCCACTTGATTTGTCTAGCTTAATACTACTGAAACCTGTTAGCTGTGATATTGTTGGCCACTTTAAATGTATCATTGATGTATTTGAATATATTTGTACAGCCCAAAATCACAAATTAGAAAATTTGCCTCCAGGATGTCAAGAAGTGCAATAGGTGTCATGTGTACAAAATGAACAACATAATAGAAGTACAACATAAGCAATACAAATTACAGAAATTATAAATATGAGCATAGAATAAATAAAATGGCTTATATATAGTGGCTTGCATGAACTCACCAAAACACTTGCTGAGGTTTGTCTGTTTGTCAATGAAAACTTTGGCAGAGATGACATTTCCAAAGGGCATAAACATCTGGAGCAGGTCCTGGTCTCCGAATTCCTGGGGCAGGTGGTAAATGAACAAGTTGGCACCTTCTGGACCTGCCAATTAATTCATCTGTTTTACAAATCAAATATCAAACATTAAAACATTTAATTTGCTCAAATGACTCAATAAATTCATGTCATTCTTCCCCACAGCGCTCAAGAAGTTAAAAGAGAAAATGGTGTGGAAATATACGTCCACAGATGAATAACTGAGGGATCAAATTGATTTGTTTGATCCATCCATGCAGATTGGCAAACCGAGCACACGGATTGCTAAACCATCAGGGTCTGTCACAGTATACCAATAACCATGATATTAAAAAGGTAAAATATGCAGGAATTTCCTAAAATAAAAAAATTTACAGACCCCTCTAAATCAACACTTATGACCCGTGAGAAGGCCCTGCCCTCTGCCAACACAGTCTCACTGTTCGTGAAATGCAAACTATTGGTTTCGTGTACACGAAAATGGATCCTAATTGACTTACCATTCAAATTGTTTTCGTACTGAGCAACACAAAAAAGAAGGACAATTTGACAAATCACGAACCAATAGACTGCATCACGACCTGCCATGATACTGGGCTGCCTCTGCCTCAATGTTATGTTTAACATAGAGGCATTATTATTTTGCAGCGTTTGGGACCTTCTGGGTGTCAGTAAAGAGTCTTTGGACCCATGTGGGGGTGAAACCCCAACCAATAACAGCCAGCAGAGTTTGCAGCCCGTTCAAGTCATCAGATACTGCCACTTTGTCACACCCCTCGATGTCTAATACCGAGGCACAAGTTCCTTCCAAGCTCTGTCAGATATTAATTGTTAGTATTTGACGGAGGAGAACTGTTGTTACATCACTGTGTTTTCCCCTTTCCCTGTGTGCATACAGCCTGATGTGTGCTGCTATCAATGTGTCAATTTGACCAAAGCATACAGACAAGCAGAGAGGACAAGATGGAGGCTGCCTGTTGGCTGCACTCATTCAAAATCTGGTAACTAAGCACCTTTTGACAGGGCTTTTCTATCTCCCTTAGGAGGAACCAAGTTCGACCGGGTGTTTAAACACAAACCGACAATTGTAACATATTCAATCTTTAAAAAATGAAATATTGATTTTATTTTCATCATACAGATATTATAATATTGTGAAAATAATCCAGCGCCTTTTCGTTCATTTTATACATTCAGGTACAGATTTAACTCCACCTCCCGACAGTCATATTTTGAGTGTAATTCTTTTGCCAAAAAAACACCGTTAGCCTGTTTTTTTCAAATTTGCTATAATAATTGTGATAATATTTTTATTGGTAATGTATTTGGTGTACGTAGAAGGATGAAGGTACACATTTGAGGAACAAATGATGAAAGGCTAAGGAATATATGCTGGACAATGTTGTATTCCTCTGACAAAAGGAGCATCTAGTTGCTAACATGCTAAGGCCCAAAAGTGTGTTGGCCAGCTGGATGGTGTGTGGCAAGTTACGCAAAGGCCAATACAACCATTATGATTATAATATACACTTAGTGTTACTGTGATACTAGTATTACTGACACACTATTGAACAAATATATCTGAATACTGTCAGCAGCCCTAGATATCTGCTGTTACAGCCATATTGTCTTGTGTTGCATTACAAACAACACTGAGTCTCACAAGGTGAATGTGAAAAACGTATACTGAATTCAAAAGCTTTTGGTATACACAACAGAACTACACTCAAAGTTAAATGTTCTGTGTTATTGGTTTCTCCCTCCATACTTGATAAAATTATCGTTTTTAATCTATTTGTAACTGTTGCTATAACTACCCATATAATATGATGTTGTGGAAAATATTAACTTTTCCTATTGTCATACTGTAATCACCTTGAAAGTACTCTTATGTCACTGAATAAGTATAGGAATAAGTGTCCTGTTATATTAGGAAAAATAACATGCACTTAACATAAGGATTTATGTAATTACAATGTTTAAACTGGTGATGTGTAAAACTTATTTGATTTCACGCATGTAGAAGGGTTAAAAAAAGAACATGTAACCAATGTGTAGTCAAGATAACACATGGGTTCAGCTGCTACAGTAATCACTTAACTATTACTTTGATTACTTTCGTACCTTTATCAGGTGTCTCTTTATCAGAAATAATTACCTGACTATTGTACTTTCCACCCCCCACATCCTGACAACTACTGTAAATGTTAACATTACAGACTCTGCAAAATGCTAATACATTACCTTTGTGTCTCTTCGCAACAATTGCTTTGTTCTGTTTTTTAACCAATTTGTTGATATTATTTTTTTAACAAGGTCTGTGAGTGTACATCGACAAGTGTCTGTCAATAACAATTAATAAACAGCCTTTTTTTCTTTTTTTGTTAACATTGAAAGTCAAGTCAGCCTTTATTGTTGGCATTACTACTTATTAAAAAAGAAAGAAAGAAAGAAAGACAGAGATCACGCAAGCAAGCTGAAAGGGCAAGTGGTGGAAGCAGTGCTGTGAATGAGAGAGAGAAAAAGTGACTTTCTGATTGTACCAGTGGATTACATTCTAAAGCACAGGCAAACAATCATCATCAAACAGATGCTTTTTTTCTTTAGAGAAAGACGATCTTAGCTTAATTTTCTTCCTCTGCATTTCATTCCTTACAATCCAATGTGCATCAGTAAATAGTATGCAACAGTAAAGTTGTCGTGGTGAGACAAAACCTAGTGTGTCCACATGCAGCCCTCATCCAATGTCTTGTTGCTTTTTCATGCCTCGGTTGACTAATTTGCCTGATCGTCGCAGGTCTTTACACCGCTATGGAAACACAAAACAACAATGGGCTGAAGGAACTTTTTCATTCTTTGATAAAAAGTAGTCCCGGGACTAAATTAGCAGTTAAGTCAAATAACTTTGATGTATGAAGTTTCACAACCAAACAACAGTGTCATTTCACCACTCACTCAGTGAGGGACAGGATTTTGTGTTAATGGGGCTGTCCTTTTTTTGTGTGTGAAATTTTTCGTAGTTAGCGCATGAATGTTTTGGCTTATAATGTGTTTTGTGAGGTCACAGTGACCTTTGATCACCGAATTCTGAACAGATCAACCTTGAGTGCAAGTGGACATTTGTGTCAAATTTGAAGAAATTCCCTTTGGATTGTTCCTGAGAAATCGCGTTCCCAATACACTATGGTATAGTATATAGGAGGGGTAACACACAAACAAGGACAAGCCTTCAGTGATGAGCTTGTTTTAAAGTGGAGCTGTTTATCTGAGGCCATGTCAAAGAGAAGGTTGTGACGTCTTACCGGTGCTGCGACTGTTGCTGGCTGACGCGGCAGATTTAAAACAAGACAGAATCCTTAGCAGAAGGTGAGGTCAAGACACAGCACACAAACATCTCTACCAATATCTATTTCTACTCCCATTAACTTAAAATAATGGTTGAAATTGAAGTCAGAGAGAGCAGGGGAGAATTCCTTTTTTACATAATTTACCGTCATTTCCATTCAGTTGCGTGAGGTTGGTTTAATATGAATTTAAAAAAATTAAATAGCATAAATATAGACAGAGAGAAACTCTGGCAGCCATAAACTAACTAATTATCCAGCATTACCAGTCGCTTCAAGTGATGCTTCAGAGGAAAGGGCATCTAGTTTCTCTAAAAACCCATTTCCCTGTTTCCCTTCTCCTTGCATGGTTTCATGCGTCTCTCCATGCATCCCTGGTGGGAGGGACCAAGACGCAAGGAAAAGATGCAAGTGAGGGAAACGTGGATTCAATTAAGAGACCTCCTGCTCACTTTACAGCCCTTTATCCAGTCACTTTATCTGAAATGTCCCCATGTCATCTCCTTTTTTTTCCTAACTTCAGCCCACAGAACCCACCTTCTTTTTGGCTGCCTGCGGCTGAGACACTCTGCTGAGACAGCAGGCTCTGGTTGTACAGGCTGGGAAGGGCAGCAGCGGCATACTGCTGGATGCCTGAGTAAGCCTGGCTCAGTGCCTCCATGGTGTTTCCTGATCCATTAGACAGGCCTCCGGAGCCAAGGCTGCCATTCAGTGCTGCCATGCCTGCATAAGAGTTACATGGGTGGAAAGGTAAAATGTTATCACTTACACCGATGTCAATTGAGCAGCAGACAGTGATGTTCACCCTATATCAGTAATCAGTAATCTCTTTTAAATCACTTCTTAAGACACATTTTTACAGAATGTCGTCGTTTTAATGTTTCCTCTTAATTGGTTTGATTGTCACTTGTTATTTCATTTTGTTTCTTAGTTTAGTTTTATCCTAACGATTGTTCTTACTGTTTCTTCAATTGCACTGTTTTGCTGCCTTGTCTTTCGAAGTACTTTGTAAACCTTGTTTTTAAAAGGTGCTATATAAATAAAGTTATTATTATTATTATTATTATTATTATTATTATATCTCTAGTATTGGCCAAATTACAACAAACTGTTATTTTACTAATACATAATTAGAAACACCTGGCCTTGCCTCAAACCACTGACACTTAAGTGAGGCATTACTTTTGTCTACATACGGTTATGTATGATTTTTGGTGTTATACTGGCAGAATTAAACAACGTTTGCCCAATGGCAATTACAGGCAGCTAACATCAATACACATTCACGCTATATTAGATTCACCAAACAACCTTGTCTGCTCTGTAAATCTTTACGACAAAGATTTACATCAAGTATACTGCCTTACAGTAATCTTGTCAGGGGAAATGTACAGGTCCAGCTTAGGGTTAGTACCTGCAAGGGAGCCCATGTTGAGGCCAGCTCCAGCACTAGCAGCCAGAGACTGCAGGGCCCCCAAAGAAGCCATAGGGTTCACTGATGAGTTGCTGCTAGAGGTGGGAGAGGAGCCTGCTTGGGAAAAATGTAGTTTTAATGTTGTGATAAAAATCAACTGGAAATATATGACAAGGGACAAGTGTTTATGAAAAGAAATGATAAAATAGGGTTCGGGTTATCTGATAAAATTCAAACATGAGGAATGAGAATGATACCTGGCAACTTTTTCAATAGCTTATTTATATATTATATAGTTGATATATAGTTATATCTAAATGTACATTATATAGTTGACAGTGTGCAGGTGTGTAACATGAGAGACTGGCAGGGGTTTATGCAGACTCACAGTGATGTCACCATACCAATAGCCCTCCTGCAAGTAGCTTGACTATGAAACAGTACTGTAGTTGTATTTTTTTTTACCTGAGCTTGTTAGTGCACTGAGTGGGCTACTAGATGTTGTCATGGCGCTGGAGCCTGTGGGCGTGGCCTGTGTGGCAGTTGCTGCTGCCGCTAAAGCAGCCAGGTTCTGCATGGCATTAAGACCTGACAGACATACACACGGTTAAGTTAAGACTGCAACCATCCCTTCTTCTGACCACTACTGTATATAAAAACATTATATATGGATGTGTTCTCTCCTGAAGTTTGCTGGCAATACGGGTTTGAGGCTGGACATCCAGAGGGATGACATGAACCTTTTCCAAACTCAAGAAACTATGAGTTTGATATTATTCAGCCAGCAATACAGATACACAAATTCAAATCTAAATCATACATGACTGCATGATATTTCATGGTGTAATGTGTGTGTGTGTGTGGGTGTGTGCGTACCTGAAACAGGGTGCAGGTTGCTGAGTGCATTCCCTGTTGAGGCTGACTGCTGCAGCAACTGTAAGTAGAGCTAAAGCCAAGAGATTAAAGAAGTGACAGCAAATTTTAAACTTGTGAAATTGCTTTGTGAACAGGCTAATCATTACATTTTTGCATAAACACACAGAGGCCCTATAAACAGACACTCACTGCTAGGTACTGTGGCCCCAGGCTGTTAAGCCCAGTGAGGTTTCCCCACATTGAAGCAGCACTGAGCTGCTGCATCTGCTGCTGTAGCTGTTGGGCCATACGCTTCTGCTCCTTGTCCTTCTGAGTGTCTGCAAACTTCACCACAATAGGGGATGAACAGCCCTAAACACAGACAGTTAATGTGTTTTTACACTGACAGCTCGGTGGACTAATATAAATAATGATTAAAAAATGTCATTAACTTTAAACTGACAATTTTTAAAAAATGATAACAACAGAATCCACCAATTTTGAAATCAGGCTCACAATTTTACCACATCACACATTTTTTTTTTTTTTTTTTTGTGTAAATAGGAAGTTTACCTCCATGGTTTGGGACTGGTGCATGGATTTGATGGCTGACTGGGCCATTTGTCTAGCTGTGAATGTCACAAATGCACAACCTGGAAGAGAAAAACAAAATGTACATTATCATGACTCTTGAATATTTCTCTGAGGAAACATCTCAGAGCCTTTATCCAACAGTAAAGTTGTTTTTACGGTGTATTAGCCTGGGGCTGTTGTATACTCGTTTTTTTTATTGTTGAACCAACCCAAACTTCATGTAAAAATGATCTAAACCCTTACCTGGCCTGTTATCTAAATAGCAGCATTTATCTGAGAATTAAGAGTACGCCATTGACAATTAGTTTATGAAAAAGGAAAAGCCTCAGCATATACAGAATCAGCAGACACAGTAGTCCAGCAGTAGACATAAACCACCACAGAAAACAGAGAGGATACTAACATTGACAATAAGGACACATAGATGATGAGCAGCATTGTTGACTTTCCTGCTGAAAAATTTAAACATATCAAAAGTATGGGGTCGGATCAGTCTCAGTATTAAAAAAGATTCACAAATGTATTCTTTTATTTATATATAAATGATTCTCTCCTCAAAAATATCTTTCAATGCACACAAAAATAGTTCTTATTATATTTAAATGTAAGTATGTAATGTAAAATGTGAAATCCACACGAGAAAATTATTTTGGATGTTGTTACATGTATTTTACATAAACTGTTGAACCTGCGTGCAACAAATCCGTGCACTTCCCTGCATTTGTGTATGCTTTTTTGAGATTCCACTGACAACGCTCGATTCACAGATGCTTTTTTTTTTATTCTCCATTTCCTCCATGGGATATATCATGTCAGGTAGGTAACAGGGTGGAAAGGTATATCCTGGAAAAAGCTCAGACAGCTAGGCAAATTGGTCAAAACCTCTGACTTCTGCACCCCAGACCTCCAAAGTGTTGAAACAACCAAACGTGGGCAAATAAGTCTGTAAGGGTCTCCAAAACATTTCAAACAAGGGCAATACAGCTACTGAACTTTACGCCCGCAATGTTGAAGGAAAGACCATCATCTGGCAAAAAGACATAGCTAGCGCTCACTAACGCTTGAGAGACAGCATGCACGATAATTGACAGTGGCAGGCTAGTGGCACAGAAGTAAACGCTTGTGAGAGCGTTGACGCTAGGGCTGTACTGATACCAATTTTTTCATACCAAGTCCAAGTAATTACATTTGAGCACTTGCAGATAAGCAATCCAAGTCCTTTATAATACCAATACAGTTCTAACAGTTACTATGTTTCTGGCATTTATTGTGTTTTCCTGCTACAAACTTCTGTTGCTGTTAACAAGTTCTTTGTAGAAGGGATGTTGATAATTAACTATTAAACCATGCTATCAGTTAAATATCCATTCCGAGGCAGGCTACACACTGGGCAGGTTGCCAGACTATCACAGGGCTGACACATAGAGACAGACAACCATTCACGCTCACATCCACACCTACGGGTAATTTAGAGTCTTCAATTAACCTAAGCTGCGTGTCTTTGGACTGTGGGAGGAAACCGGAGAACCCGGAGGGAACCCACGATGACACGGGGAGAACATGCAAACTCCACACAGAAGGGCTCCTTGGGCTTGGGCCTCCTCCCAGAGATTAATTAAGGCTCAACTATCAGGTTGTATGGATGTAGTTTTGCGTGTATAAGTACGAGTATGAGTACATGAGCGCAGTATCATACCGATACTGTCGATGCACTTTGCTGTCATCCTAATTATTTATCGAACTTATACGGTCTGATTATTTCTCCTCTAACAAAAAGCGAGCTGAGCGAAGTGCACTAATGTTTTATTGAGACTGTTTGTACCCAGTATGAGCAAATGCTGGCTAACATTAGCTCTGCTAAATGTTTGTTTGCCAGTTGATATTTGTGTTTGTCAGCCAAATGTGTCTGACATACTGTATCTAACATTTCCACTCTAGTTTTAGTCAAAGTTGAGCGAGGCAGCAGTATCATCAGACATCATGGCAAAGTCATAAATGAAGCTCTAGCATAAGTTCAGTCAGGAAGACTATACTCTTGTAAGCTTAGTCTTGTAGTGTATTTCTCACATATCGGCCATCACTCCTCGACAAACAGACACATTCAACACTAAGTTGGGGGTGCACAAGTCAAGATATACCCTAGTGAGGGTGCTCTCATGTGTTTGGTTTTAAAGAAGAAAGAAAATACATTTGTGAATCAAGCACATCAGAGGAGTCTAAAAAAGCCCACACACAAAAGTAGTGAAGTTAACACATGTCAAGCAGCTTGTAACTGCTGGGTCAACAGATGGTATATACATCTGACCACATCCAAAAATGTTTTAATGAGAATGTATAATACTTTTAAATACACATATTTGTTGATTTCTAATACCTTTATTGAAAACAAGAAATATTTGTCTGTGCATCAGAAATCTATTTTGAATCCATTTTTTTGTGGTTTTTGTACATTTACATATAATGATTATTTTTGTGTGCAGTGAAAATTATTTTTGTTAAGAGAGTAATTTATATAACAAATCACAAAATACATTTGTGAACGTGGGCATTCATTATTATTGAGACTGATCTGACCCCATACAATAGTGATGATCAAAGACATATCCTAAATATCCCAACACAATTGGACGTCCTAGAAGAAATGTTGCCATAGCAACTTGCAATATGTGGATTTTTTTTGTTGAGTGGAACCTTAAAGTGTTTGGATATTATTTTCTCTCGTACATCTTACAATTTAATATTGGAAAAGTAGTTTTTAAAAAGTAGCTACTCTACATGCATATGCATTCTCTTTTCCTCTTATTCCAGTTCAATTTCAAACCAATCTCAAACCATCGATCATTGCCCAGCGTTTCCGCTTTTCAAGATAAGATAAGATAAGATAAGACAATCCTTTATTAGTCCCGCAGCGGGGAAATTTACAGGCTTACAGCAGCATAGAGTAAAGTGCACACGAGAGGCATAGTAAAAGAAAGACAAGATAAAAATAAAAATGAAATGAAAAACAAGTATTATAAATAAGCAATAAAAATAATTTAAATATTATATTTACAGACAGAAAAAAACTATTATGGCTATAATTGCACAGTGTATTGTATTGCACATGTGTCATGTGGTCTGCTGGGAGCAGAGTTGGTTGTGCAGCCTGACAGCAGCAGGAAGGAAGGACCTGCGATACCTCTCCTTCACACACCGGGGGTGAAGCAGCCGGTGGCTGAAGGAGCTGCACAGAGCTGTCAGAGTGTCCTGCATGGGGTGGGAGGTGTTGTTCATCAGGGA
The DNA here is from genome assembly GCF_027596085.1 of Anoplopoma fimbria. Taxonomy (NCBI): domain Eukaryota; kingdom Metazoa; phylum Chordata; class Actinopteri; order Perciformes; family Anoplopomatidae; genus Anoplopoma; species Anoplopoma fimbria. The sequence continues at coordinate 29,703,843 of NC_072450.1, forward strand.
TGATAGCTTGGCCATCATCCTCCTGTCTCCCACCACCTCCACCGTATCCAGTGGACACCCCAGCACACTGCTGGCCTTCCTGACAAGTTTATTGAGTCTTTTCCCGTCAGCTGTCGAGATGCTGCTGCTCCAGCAGACCACTGCATAAAAAATGGCTGATGCCACCACAGAGTCAAAAAAGGTCCTCAGGAGTGCTCCCTGCAACATTCTTTTTATAGTATATATAATATTAAGTATCTATTTAATTATTCAAAATGAAATTAACTGGAAGAAAAAAAAAAAGTCATGCTTGATTTTGTGTGGTAGGCTTCTTCCGACTGAATGGGATTGGGACAGAGGGTCCTATGCTAGAAAAGCGCGTGTAAAGACGTACCGTGAGCAGGTTATTTTTTTTTATTCCGAAAAACAACCTGCCAGGAGATAGAAAAACTTTTTCTTGCATGTATATACTGTATATGGCTAAAATCTGTTTCTCTTACTGACTGAATGAGTGAGAGGCAACTGGAACTCGAAAAGAGGAGGTTCTCCTTTGACACTGCAACATAGACCCTGTGTGTGTATTTTTCCTATTTTATATGGGCGGTAATGTCATAATATATATAATATGATGATGGACATTTGAAGCTTGATTCAACCCCTCAGTCAAAGCTTCAAATGTATTTAAAAAAAGACATTTGATACAGCCCTTGCATACTTGCTGGCCTATACCTTCTGGTGGCTCAATTTCTGTAAACGTATCCTTCACTGTGGTTTTTTTTTTAATGATTTTATGAATTGTATTTGGTGCCAGCAAAAATATGCTCTTATATGTCGACGTCGTCAAGTCATTTTCCCTGGGCTGAGACTTCAGTTAAAACTTTGAATGTGTGATGGTCTTTGTTACAAAACCAAAAGCAGGTCCCTTAAATCAACTGTGTGTAAGTGTGAGTGTGTAAGTATCTGATGGTCAGTCCTGTGTGACTCATAGCCAAAGGGAAGAGAAGAAATGGCTAAGCATGCAGGTCCAGGTGGAACAAAAACAATCACTCAATCTTTTTGTGTTTTTCCAAAATAGGAGGATGGGTTCAGAAGTTAACCTATGTAGTATGATTTCTCTTCATCGTGAAGGCTGCTGTTCTTTTTTTTTTTTTTTTTTTACAAACCTTACGTTCCATGACATAACTTAACGTTAAAAGACTTAAAAGGTAAACAACTTATTTCACTTTTGTCAAAAAATGTCTGCGAATGCACTTTGGAGAGAGCAAGAAGGACAGGCAGATGTACAAACAAGCAGATGGAGAGGTAAACCGTAAACACGCTGTACTGCATGAACTGTATCTGAAAATTGTGTGCAGTGTTCTGTAATGAAACTGTATTCTATTTGAAGCAAAAACTACCACCTAGTATTAAGTATTCATTTAAGAATATTTCTGAGGGCTTATTTTATTAGTTTGTTGTAAGTAGAAAGACTTTGATGACATGCCACAACATGTTACCGATTGAATATGGGTAGATGGCGAGTGAATGTATGGTTACAGTATTTTGTATCACATTTTGACTTTTAGGAAGTACTTGAACGTTAGTGGCTCTTTTTAAAAGAGGCCTCGAAAAGAGGCTGTGGTGGAGAAACTGAAGTGTACCAGGAGAAGGGAAGATTACTCGAGTTGACGACAACTAAGCGTGTCACTGTAAGTGCAATAAAATATTTTTGAATAAAAAGCTAATACTTTATCAATACATCTGTTCAGCAAGCATGAACATGTAAACAAAAGCAAAACCTAATTCACTCTGCTCTTTTACTTTTCTATTTATCTGTGTGCTGCTGCAGTAACTGTGTGTCTGTGTGTGTGTGTGTGTGTGTGTGTGTGTGTGTGTGTGTGTGTGTGTGTGTGTGTGTGTGTGTGTGTGTGTGTGTGTATAAAAACAGAATATGCCCTACCACGACTGAGTCCATCAGGGCCTCGAAGGATCCGGCACTCCTCAATCTGTCCGTATGTACAAACCCCGAAGAAGTCCATCAGGGCCCGAAGGACCCTATGAGCAGCATTCGGATTTCGTTTTCGTTACACTTCTTGGAGATCATTCCAATAAACAGCTTTCTGTCCTCCACTGCTGTATTCAACACAACACAACACTACATCAAACACACCTGCTCTGTGTCAAGGTAAATGGTGTAATATATCATTAACATGCACATATGTTTCATTTGGGCTCTTTTTCAATTTATGTCATCTTAACACAAGTGACATGTGTTAAGTTTAATGGCCAGTATTAACAATAGGAATTATTACAGCAAGCAAAAACGTTTCCGTGTGCATATAGGCACTTCACTATCGTTTTTACTTGACTTTTTAAAGTAATTTCCACAGTATTGTGGTTAATCTGGAGAATGCAGCTCTTTAGAGTGGATACATTTGAAAAGGCCAGTCTTATATTTGAGAGTGGGTGAGATAAAATAACTTTAAGAGAAAAATGTAACCATTTCTTTGTTGAGTTTGTCTTTTAGCACAGCGCACAATTGGTATTTGAACAGTTGTAGTCATACTTAATAATGTCATTCAACAGTCTTACCAGTCTAATGACTTTGACCAATTATATAATTATTTAAAGCAACAGGCTTTTTTAAGGATATCATCAGAATGGGAAGTAAAAGAGATGTTTGCTAGTATCAATCGACAGAGAACACGGATAAAAGTGCTAGAAAATCCTTACCATTGTTTTTCTCACTGTCAGCTGGCTTCATCTGGATTGGGTGGTGCATCTGAACAAGGGAACAAATAACACGTTAGAACTCATAATGCTGAAATTTGATAGATGTATTTTTAGCAGTTAGTGGACATTGATCTTAATATAGTTGGCAGTCTCTGCCATCCACTGGGTGAATGATGACATAAAGTGTAAAGTATGGGGTCAGATAAGCATTGATATTGATGCACAGAGGAATTCACAAATATTTTGTATATAAATGACTCTCTACAAAAATACTTTCCAAAACACACAAAAATAGTCATTATTATATATAAATGTAAACAGAATCCACATATAAGAAAATAAGATAGGTCAGCATGTTAAAGGGACAACTTTGTTTTACCCTTTACATGCATGAAATCAAATACTTTTTTCATATCACCTGTTTAAATAAATAAATTACATAGAACTTTAGTGTAAGAACATTTTATATTTGTCTAATACCAGAAGCTCATTAATTGTAAATTTAAAAACGACAAAAACACATCTTAAAAATAAAGCTCTTTATTCAAAGACTGCCATTGTTTATTATGTACACATGATGAAAAATTGTAGCAAAGCCATATTTTGTATGTAAGCTTATGTGCTTCATGAGTAAAATGTTTTTTGTATACTAAAAGTTGTGTCAGATGCTGATGGAGCTCTCAGGTCAGAGGTCAGGTCAGAGGTCAAGAGCTTCAGGACTGAGCATCAAGTCACTCAGGTCACCTGTAAAACATGGCAGAATCACTGTTACATTATACTGTAATGTAATAAAATAAGATAAGATAAGATAATCCTTTATTAGTCTCGCAGCAGGGAAATTTACAAAATCAAGGGGTATCATAAAGAAATTATACAATAATTTATCTTAATGTAGTATAATTTCTTTGGTCGTATACAGTATGTGTTCATGTACTTTTCTGCACTTGTTCACTCACTTTTAATTTTAAAAAAAAACATCAAGGTGTATGACAGGAAGTGTGACATGAGGAAAGTTATAGTTTACAACAACAGCATCATTATCATATATGTACAGTTGTGGCAACATCTAAATAAAATGTAAAAATACGTTTTTATCAAGAATAGAGGAAGGAAAGGTTACACAGAACATTTGACGAGGAATGTTTATTGTTGTAAACTCTGTACAGTACTGACTCAGTGAGACCGTGACTGGAGAGACTGAGGGCTGCTGACAGTTTTTCAATATGTATGTTACACTGGAACTGCTACAGTGTGTCACCAATATTACAGTGTATCTGTGAATCATAACGATCAAAGTAACTTTTCACTCTTTTCAGCTGGTTGGTACAGCCAGTGTTATTACACTTTTGCGTATTATTTTGCCTGAGACAACATGAAACTGAAACAAGTATTCACATAGCAAATTTTAATAGGCTGTCCGTGGTTGGGAAGCACAAAGAAGTTTACAGACTTTACTTATAATTTCTCCTCTGCTCTGATCAACAGCTGTCTCCTCCCAGTTCACCCAAGGGTCTATCACTCACCTCTCACTCCCTATGCTTATCGTTTAATAGCCAAGAAACATTCACACATACAAGTAATTTGTCTTGGTGAATTGTTGCATAACAATACAAATTCTAAAGAATAAATATAAACTAGGTTATTTTAGCTCATGTCTCGTCAAGGAGGTTTCATGAAAGGCAACAAGGAAAAAAACAGTTACTATCTTTATGTGAGGCCTAATGTCCACACAGTCTCTCTCTATACTACCTAACATTACTACAGTAATGTGGACCTACAATTGAAGATAGCCGTTTTAGCAGCACAGAATGCTAATGGTAAGAGGCAAACAGTCAGCTAAATACAAAGGAACTCAAATAAGGACAAAACTTACAGTTTCCAAGTTTGAAGTTGGGTCACAAACTTCCAGATCCATCCAGAGCTTGCAGTTAGAAGATGTTCCTGACCCTCATTGAGAACGAGATTTCCTTTTGTTGTGAGGACATTATAGTAAGAAAATCCTAAATCAACTAAAAATAAAGTTGTTTTTTTAGTTTTTTTAGTTGATGTAAAAAACGGTCATTGTTTTGATCAGCTTTTTGTGACACGTCATCAGATAGATGAAGCAGAAGAAAAAGAGAGGGTGTGTTTTTTATGACACTCTGGGGGTCTGCCATGAAAAAGTGTATTTTGTATAATAGGTGACCTTTAAAGTTATAATAAAGAATCAATGCCTTGGCTTGCAGTGTCAATGTTACAATAACCTCGAATGCCACTGTCAGCAATAACACTTGCTGTCTCTCCAGCGTCAGAGAACATTGGTTAGCGTAGCCTGTTTGTTTGTTTGCCAGATGATGGTAAATTAATGGTTAATGGAGTTGCATTAATATAGTGCCTTTCTAGTCTTCTGACCACTCATTGTGCTTTACACTTCATGCCATTCACCCATTCACACCCATTCATACACTGATGGCAGGGGCTACCTTGCAATGTGCCACCTGCCCATCAGGGCGATACTGCAATTGCGTTAACTATTGCGTAATTCTACTAGGCCCGGATCACCTCCAAAATCAATTATCTAACGATTTTGTTTCTCTGGATGGCATTTCCCCTGGCATCCACCACTACCGTAAAGAACCTCAGGGTTATCTTTGATCAGGATCTGTCCTTTAACTACCAGATAAAACTAATTTCAAGGAAAGCCTTTTTTCACTTGCGAGCAGGCAAATCCTGTTTCAAAACAAAGTTCATGCATTTGTTCCCTCTAGACTACATTACTGCACTACTCTCCAGTTTATCCAGAATGCTGCAGCACGTTTAAACAAAAACTAAGAAAATAAATCATATTACTCCCGTATGAGCTTCTCTGCACTGGCTCCCTGTTAAATCGAGAATAGAATTTAAAAATTCTTATCCTCACCTACAAAGCTCTGATTGGCCAGGCAACGTCTTATCTAAAGGAATATAGTTCCATATTTCCCAACTATAGAGCTGCGCTCCCTGAATGCAAGGTTACTTGTGGTTCCTAGAGTATATAAAAGTAGGATTGGAGCCAGAGCCTTCAGTTATCAGGCTCCTCTTCTGTGGAACCAGCTTACAGTTTCAGTCCGGGGGGCAGACACACTCACCATTTTTAAGAGTAGGCTTAAGACCTTGCTTTTTGATAGCGCTTATAGTTAGGGCTGGTTCAGGTTTGCCTTGGTCCAGCCCCTAGATATGCTGCTATAGTGCCAGACCGCCGGTGACAATCTAGGATATACTGAGCTCCTCTCTCCTCTTCTCTCCCTCCAGCTTTATGTATCCATGTCTTATTTATGCACATTACTAACTTTGCTTCTTCCCCAGAGTACTTGTGCTTTCTCGCCTTGCAGGTTTCCATGAATCGTGGTTATAGCTGGTACGTGGTCATGCCTACTGCCGTGGTACTGCTGACACTCACTGCTACTACCATTATTATTATTAGTCACATTACTATTACTATTCCCTATACCATTACTGCTCTTATCATTATTATAATATTATAATATACTGTTATTATTAGTAGTCATTCATTTTTTCCTTCATTAATCTGCTTACTTGCTCTTATTATAAGAATAATTTATGTCATATGCATTGAATATTTTGTATCTCAGTTATGTTGTTCATTCTGTACACATGACATCTATTGCATTTCTGTCGATCCTGGTCTCCCTAAGGTTTCTTCTTTTATTTTCTCCCTGTTAAATGTTTTTTTAGGGGAGTTTTTCCTCTGCCGATGTGAGGGTTCCCAGACAGAGGATAAGATAAGATAAGATAAGATAAGATAAGATAAGATAATCCGTTATTAGTCCCGCAGCGGGGAAATTTACAATGTCTTATGTGTACAGATTGTAAAGCCATCTGACGCTATGCAAAATAAATTGAATTGAATTGAAATGAATATACTGATGGCAGATGCTACCATGCAAGGTGCCTTCTGCACATCAGGACTGAACTAATTGAACACAAGTGTAAATGTAATGTTTTTTTCAATCCACATCCATCTCTGAGCCACACCCGCTCCATCAAAGGAATATGTAGATATAAAGTACTTTAATGTGTGGTTCACTTAAATTTTAGCCTCCCCTTGTGGCTGACATGGGTCTTTCTTTTTTGTAAGCACACATTTCCTTCAAATTTTACCTTTGCAATTGTGGACAGTTTAGCCTGCACAACCATCTTTTTCAAACTTAATAACAATTTTAATAAAAGATGATAGTAATATTATAACAATAATAATAATGCCATTTTTGTTATGGTTATTATTATTATTATTATTTATAATAATTATAATGATAACAACAAAACAAATAATAATAACAATAGGCTTTTAACTTTTGTTAGTAATTTGACCATGAAATAATAGACCCGAATCAGCTCAGACAGTTCTGCATCCCACTGTGGTCCAGCTGCAAGTGGGTAGCCACAGAGAAGAAGTCCAAGGCTTCCATATAAACCAGCATGCATTGAAAGGGCACATTAAGGAAGCTGTCACCTACCCCTGGCAGAATCTTCATGTTGTGCAGCGCATTCTGTGCTTCCAATGCTGATTTGCGAGTATAGTACGTTATAAAACAGCAGCCTGCAGAGGATTGAAAAAGACACCTGTGTCACACACCTGACTCAGTTACTAAATGTTGTCTGTAAAAATCATAGATCTTCTATGTTGAGGGTATGCTGGTCCCACAATAGTTTGGCAGCACTACCACTAGGCTATTACAAGGTCCTCATCAATCCAAAAAACTATTAATAAAAAGAAGAAAAATAATCAAATGAAAATATGTTTCACTGTCCTCAAAGACCTTAACACATAAAAACATCGGCCAAAATCTTTTATTAATATCTGAGTTAAATGGAGGGTTCTTTGAAAAAAGCCACAATTGTTTTGGAAGTTGTTCGTAAAAGTGAAAATGTTTGGTACAACGATAATATCTTATTAGCCAAGTCAATCTATTTTTTGTTTGAAACTAATTCTACATTTTTTTTTTTAAATAAAAAAAGAAATCTAGAATTAATGCCTCCCTTTTGTATGCCTCCGCCAACCAGCCAACTGGTTACTGCTGTCGCTGGGATGGAGACAAAAACCCAGTCATATTTTATACTACACTGCTAAATTTAAAGCCTAACTATTATAGATTCAAATGAAATACTTTGGTGTGTGCACACATTATTATGTTATTAGTAGGCTGACCTTTGCTCTGTGGTGGATTCTGACTGCGGTCTCTGAGAACATTTATCTCATAGACTGCTCCATAAGGCTCAAACAGCTCACGAAGCTGCTCCTCGGACCAGGACCGCGGAATCTGTCCCACGAACATCTTAATGGCATCAATGTCTGGTTGGTCAGGGTGGTCCAGAGACCCATTCATCTTCTTCCCACTACAAAGACATATATCAGTGAATTAGATGAAGGCTAGAAACAAAATGTACAGGAAAATGGAGGAAAATAGGGCAGCCCAGATAGTGTTTTAATTTCTGTATTTATGATGCTGATTATTAATGTCATATAATAATCACACATTCTACTGATTATTTATATTCTGTCATTTTAAGGATACTAAAGGCAAGTTTCTGTTGAGACACAAAAACAAATAAATGAAAATGAGGTCTACATCTGAGTTTTAATTTTCTCGGTCCAAAGACTACATATGATATTTATTAATACATTAATGCAGTAAAATGTGGAGTAAAGAAATATTTGAAATGCCATCATAACAGAAGCTCCAACAATGTTGCTAAAGCTTTCACCAGTTTTTTTGTAGCATATGCCAGTAAGCACAGCCTTCTACTAATACTCTTCAATTATGTCATGCTACTTCCAGCATGTCAGGTACCACTTCCCAGTAGCAAGTCTTCTAAAACCCCTTTTCAACCTCAATTAGTGCATTTATGCAGGTTTTTTAAACACGGGAAAACTCGCTAAGAATTGGTGAATGACTCCTTTCCCATTGGGAGTATATGAATATGGCCTTTTTCTTTTCTTTCTGGCGTGTCACTATGGACGTCAGTAGCACTCCGGAAAACAGAGTTAGAAGAAAGTAGAAAAAAGTATAGAGGCCAGTGAAAATGTTTCTGCAGTTCAGTTTTTGGCACCATGTTTGACCGCTGCTTGGAAGGAGACGGACATAATTTGTGCCTGAGATGAAAGAAAGCACCAGAAAAGGGCCGAAAATTAGCGTGTCAAAATGCTTCCATCACTCCCTACCGGAGCTGAAGCCGATAAATACCTGTGACTACTGCCGTCATTGTCCCTACAATGAATGCAGATTGTAAACTGGCTTTCCCACTAAACACAAAAGCCAAACACTGTTATGCCAAGGACTAACACTTTCAAATTGGATTGTTAGTACACATTGTCCACTCCTGGTGCAAAATAATAGTTGAAAGTATTTCATACAGACTGGTTAATATGTTCAGTTATATGTAGGGTTCTGCTTATGTTATCTTGGATTTGGTCCATCCTAAAGGTAGCTTGGGTCTCTACATGGCTCTTGAGGAGTTGTAGCATTTATTAACCAACAAATTCAAAGCTATAACATTACTGCTGTCTCCATACTCATCATCACACACAGACTCTCTCAACCGGACTCTCGCTAATGTTCCAGCAGGCTTGCATTAACAGGTGGAAACATAGTATGCATGACAACCTTAATACAAAACGAATTGCTGCCGTGGATACTTCCTCCGCCGATTTAAGAATTAGTATAAAATCAGGATGGTAATCAGCTTAGGCCATAAGCCACCGTTAGTTTAACTAACAGAATTTAACATAAGATTCAATTTTTAAAAATAGGGAAAACTTCAAAATGTGATATTAATCAATTAAATCATAATCTCAGGGTTGCTACGGAGTTCTTCTCAAACTATACAGTGACCTATTATTTCATATACACACAAATCAAATGTCAAGTTATTTATAAATAAAATATGTATTTAACTAACTACATAACTACTAAACACAAAATAAAGGAATAAATGATAAAACAAACAACATGAATGGAATAAATGAACATTATTATGAAAAGTACAATGAATATAGATAAACCGCAAATAAATGAAAAGGGATTGAATGTGACCAGGTAGAATCAATGACTCATCAAAATCATTGATTGATGTTTTACTATACAAAAAGGGACAGAGCAAACTCTCTCTTCTGAGAAGACTGAGGTCCTTTTCAAGGACCTTCTTCAAATCTGTGGTGGCATCAGCCATTTTTTATGCAGTGGTCTGTTGGGCCAGCAGCATCTCGACTGCGGACAGGACGAGATTGAACAGACTGGTTAAAGTGGCCCTATTATGCTTTTCCACTTTTTCCCTCTCCTTTAGTGTGGTCCGTAGAGTGTAAAACCTGAAGTCCACGCCTAAAAGGAGTTACCCTCCCCCTCAGAATCACTGCTCCTGAGCTGCCTGAAACGGCTCGATTGAATTATCTCCATCACTTCCGTAACTTTATTAGGTCATAATGTTACGGAACTAATTTGCATAAACTTCCGGCTAGTTTGGCCCGCCCTCAAACAAAGCTACATAGAGACGGAGCTGGAGCTCCGGAGGAAGAGTTTGATTAGCTGCCGTCACGTCGAGAAGACACTGTTCTGCACTGAGAAAGGAAATGTTCTTTGTATGAACCCCCAAAGGAAGATGACTTGAAAAATAAGTGGCTAAACTTCATTTTTTAATGCATTTTACCGAGGACAACTTTCAAAACTGGACACAGCTCACGGCTGGATTTTCGAAACGCTTTAAGATGCTGAAAGATGATGGCGGTTAAGGATCCCAACCCGTAAGTAGATTTATTATTTGCGGATGATTAATGTTTAACACTACTGTGTAGAATATGAGGACTGAATTTGTCCATCGTGAAAAGTGTTCAAGTGAGGAGGTAGGTTTGTGATTACAAAGTGTAATGTTACTGCCACTATCCACTTTGGTTTGGCTAACTTTGTAGATATTTTCATGACTGTTACCCGGCTGTTTCTGCTCTGACCCACTGGGCTCCTTTCATTAAACTGCCAACAATAGGTCAACTAGACACATCCCAGCATAAGATGAACTACGTAAATTTACTACACAGCCGGGCTGTATTTGTCATAAAATAACATTGTGAGTCTTTGTGCATGTGTTTAGATGCATATTTGTTGTCTGATGATTTGTGACGGACATGACTGTTTAGCTTGATAGATGTTGACTGTTTTCATTGGATGTAAATTAGGTTTAATGAATACATTTGTCTCTGTCTTTTAGAGTACATCACAGAATGACCCGGTACCGACAACAGACCATCCACAAACTGCTGTCTGCGGGTACTCTGAGGGATACTCACCTGAGAAGCTAAGGTATGTTATACATTTAATGTGCTTTTGGGTTTCACTTTTAGATATAGTACTTGCTAACATTGTAGACTTGTGAAATACTCTTATGTGGACTATGGGGAATACAGAGCACTACAGTTTAATGAAAACTCCAGAATTTCATATTTCGGGCTGACATTCTTTTAAACCTTTGACTTAGCATTAGTCGGCTCAGTGGTAGAGCGGGGTCGCCCTCCAATCAGAGGATGTCGATGTGTCCTTGGGCAAGACACTTAACCGCAAATTGCCTCCGCAGGCTATTTCTGCCGTGTATGAATGTTAGTTAAAGTCCTGATTGGCAGGTGGGACCTTGCATGGTAGTCCCGGTCATCAGTGTATGAATGGTTAGATGATGATATGTAGTTTAAAAAGCACTTTGAGTGGTCAGAAGACTAGAAAAGCGCTATACAAATACAGACTATTTAGGTTCGGCCTGAACCGTTCTTCCTCGTCTCCATCTCTCTCAGCAAGATGCTGAGTCATCTTATCAACCCCCACAACAGGGGTCATTATGGCATGTTCGCCAGTTTAAGAGTCTGTTTTTCTCAATAGTCGACAGATCAGGAACCTTATACCAGAAAAGAGCCGGAACCAGCGGGGCCACGAGGGAGAGATCTGGTGTGCAGGATTCCAAGTTATTGATCATAGATGTAGTATTTTAGAAACCAGATGAAGGAAGGCATTCTTGCTTCTCATATTGGCTGGAGTTCCTCTCAACCTGTGGAGATGTATCTGATCTGCTAGGTGGTCAGAACGGCGACCCACCCTTCCTGGACCTGATGGCCGGGAGGGGGGTCCAGAGATCACCCTTCAGGGTCAATAACCAGAGTTGAAGTCGTGGAAGACTACCAGAGCAGAGTCTTCTTGTTGCTTTATCTTCTTGAAAAAGGGGGTGTAGTTTTACAAACCACTCCCATCTTAAAACTATCTCGATTATTAATTAATTTTAATTTTAATTAACACTAGTTACTTACAAAGTTCTTTTAATTCTTCCATATTTGAACTTGGTGCTATCTCAGCTGCAGAATGATACCAAATAGTTTGATATAAATGAATAAAATTTAATTAAACACAGAATGAATTAAATAATTATACAACATAGATAGACATTGTTATCATGACACAGACATACCTATGTAGATATACATGTATGTGTACTTATATGCATAATAAATGAATGGATAACATTAAACTCAACATTTCAGCACCCATCAGTGTCCTGTGTGAGATACAATAAAAGGGGGGAGGAGAAGAACATTCCTTCCCCCCTCTGTTGTCCTGTGCTGTGGTTGAGATAAGTGTATATGTCAGGAAACTAAAATAATTGCGTTAAAATATGTTTTAATATATATTTTAAGATATAGGGACTTAATACAACTAGGATTCAAATATCAAGTAAAGGTTTCTTTAAATTATTTATTACAATTGGATGCTTCTCTTTGTCCTCAGGAATATGGATGCTCATAAAACCCAGAAAGGTGGGTTCATAAAACATCGAGTGACCCCAAGAGTTACCCCAAGTCTTATCTTGAGCAAGTCCAGGCATAGGTTAAAAACAGAGTCCAACCACTAAGTGCCCTTATAGGTGGTGAGAGCGTATCCAGAAGGAAGTTGATAAGTTCAGATTGTCTTATAGACACTTAAGTTTATAATGTCTTGGTGAATGTCCGCTACACATTGCTGTAAAAAGTTAAGCATATTTTAACTTTTCGGCACCCAGCGCAAGATAGGATCGCAAGAGAGGAGCACAAGAGAGGAGCTCAAGAGAGGATCGCAAGAGAGGAGCTGAAGAGAGGAGCACAAGAGAGGAGCACAAGAGAGGAGCACGAGAGAGGAGCACAAGAGAGGAGCTCAAGAGAGGAGCTCAAGAGAGGAGCACAAGAGAGGAGCACAAGAGAGGAGCTCAAGAGAGAATCGCAAACCAGGCACACCGAACCACAGGAATACAATGGTTTGCAGGCGGTGCATTTCAGCAACGAAATCGGGGCAAGAAAGTTGGTAGCAAAGTTAGTCTGGTGCCCTGGTCTCCCTTTCTAGAAGATTTTTTTTGCACTTGTGGATAGCAAGCAATGTCTTCACCAACACAAGTAAACGTTACCTAAAGCCTATTGTGGCCTCTACTCTGAATGCTTGCTGGCATCACAAACAGGAACTGGCGCAGAGAGCAGAGCATAGAAGGGAAAGGCAAAGAGGCAAAGATCCCTATTCAGAGCCAGGTTTCAGGGACAGGTGTCCCTCTACTGAAGCCAAAGCTCTGCATTATCAGAAGTACAATGACAATCATTTGATTTAAGGCCAGTTGGGTTAAATAATGTGCATGCCAACTAAGCATAATGTACTTTTATAGCCAAACACACACACACAGACAGGTGAGCTGCAGACTCTTGGATGAGCTCTGGGGTCATAGTACAATGTCTGGCTGTAACTTCCTAATCCGATCTATCTATCTATAAAATATCTACTCAATGTTTGTTGAATGAAGTAAACATTTTGCAAATTCAAGCTATCGTGAGAGTGTAAAGTCAGTGCATGTTTGCATATGGAATAGAAAAAGAGTTACAAAGCAAGTGCACACATGTATGACTGTCTAAACGGTTTGGTCTGGATCAGTTTACTGCATCATCCAAGGCAATCAAAATTTTTCCATCTGATAACAATAGCGGTTGGAAAATGAGTTGTGTCATTGTGACAGGCTATAAAATGTATTTATCAAAGTTTCTTATCAATATTTCTTATTTATCCAGGTTTAAATAAATATATATATATATATATATATATATATATATATATATATATATATATATATACTCTACTTTTTTTTAGTACATTTGTTTTGTATGTGTTGTTGTTGCTTACAGTAAATTCAAGAATGTAATCTGATACAATTACCAATTACATGTTAAAAAATGTAATCAGTAACCTTATCCAAGTTTCAAAGTATAAAAGTAATGTAATTCAATTACTTTCCATTACTTTTGGATTACTTCAATACCAAATGTGTAAATAAAGATAAGACCAAAGAAACATGCTGAAATTTCGCCATGATTTTACATATTTTGTATGCTATTAAAGAAAAAAACAACAGTGCAAGTTCTGCCTTCTAGATGTGAAAATGCTGTCATCATCCAAGGCCTTTGAAGCATTTGGCACATTTGTGTTGAAGGACTTTGCCTTGGAGCAGCAGCAGCACCCATATAAATTAAATTAAATCTGTAGCAAATGTAATTTACCTAGCATTCAAAAAAAAACGGCCCTGTTAATACGGTGCTTGTCTCCCTTTGTGTGTTTTTTTAATGCAGTGAAAATATTATATTGAAAGGCTTAATGCAAACAAATATGGATTAAAGCTGAATATTTCATTAGATAAAAAGGTATTGGGAATATTGGGAACGATTACATCTGTCTTTTTATTTAATTATCATTATGCCAGAGATGACAATTGTTGCTTTCAGGGGAAATTTGATCAAAAAGTCTGTTTTGGGAATGAATAATAAATACTGATAATGCAGTTATTGTGACTAAAAGGAGAGAGGCATTCATTGTCAATTTCGATCGGTTAGAGCAGCCTATTAAGCACAAAATTCTGTGTCATTTTTTTTGTTACTTGCACAGATAATGTGCCAAGAATCAGAGACAGGTTTCCTTAAGAACAGGAACTGATTAATACCTGAATTTGCATCACAAATCAGTCTTTAACAATACCCAACCTTAAAGAAAGGCATACAGGAAGATAGCACAACTCCTCTTAGTACACTAGAGTGCTGTGTGGAGGAAAATGACAACCACAGGAGGCCTATTTTCACCCGGACACATTCAAACAAAGCTGCTCATGGTTATTACTTATCATATACTAAATCTCAATAAAGACCTATAAAACAGACCAGTCCATTCAAAGTGATTTCCAGAGACACAGAACAACGTTAGGAAAACAGACAACACTTACAAAGCTGGTCAAAGCGTGGTACTTACGCAGGACTAGAATTCAAAGAGCAATGGTCCACCATCATCTCGGGAGAAAATCCAACTTAAAAGAAGCCATGATGGCAAATCGGTCTTTCTTCTTCTTCTTTGAACACACACAACGATGAAGCTTAATTGATCAAAGGGTGGTGGTAAACTCCAGATCATACACTTGTTGGTAAGTTCCCGGGAAGGGTATAACAAGGCAGCCGAAAAACTGTTTGTCGCAACAAACTAATGCACATGGAGACCACTGGACCACTGGAACGCATATACAACAAAACAAAATCTGTCTGAGGAACAGCCTTCGTTTGAGATCGAAGAAGAGCACAAATGACAGACAGACAGGCCTTCAGGTTGGCTTTACAGGTTCTGGGACTAACCACTGCATGGGGATCACGGAGGGCTGTTGGGATCACTGGGGCCAGAGAAAGTAATGGCCATTTGGGGTCCCACAATCAAAGTGCTGATGATCCATGGCCTTTGTGAACATTTCTCCTAGGCCAGCAAATCTGGCTGCAGCGTCAGATAAACATGGTGTCAGATTGATGGTGATAAGGCCCAGTGGGCAGAGGGAATGAAAGAGGGAGTGAATAGTACTCACCAGCCAGTAGCTAATCCCTGGACTAGCCACTCCAGGGGCTAACAATTAGGTTCCGGCCTGAGGGGGGCTGTGTTTCCCCTGTTGTCCTAAAGGCTGCAGTGGTTTGTGTGCGATTTGTGTGTGTAAAAACAGAAGTGAACCAATGTCAAAATGACACAGGCTTTGGTCTTTGTGCAGCCCACAGTGCACACACAAACACATCCACACCTATGAAAAGTGAAAAACTCAGCAAAGCATATTTTCTAATGCCAACTCTGTGAAATAACAAAAATATCTTTATTAAAAGGTGTAGAACTAAATCTCTTCAAAGAAATCAGGTTTTCCAGGAAAGCAGTTTACTACATTTGACCCAAATCCAACATTCATTGGTGGACCTCCTGTGTTATTGACAGCTACATCACCAAGACACACACTACGTGACAAAACTGGGAGATGGCTAGCTAAAACTTGCAAACTTATGCTATAAACAAAGGACGTGTTTATAGCATAAACACCTTACATCGTACTTGCTTGGCCAAAAACTTGAACACACAGCAAAGACTACATTCAACGGCCAACTTTGCGCCTGCGTGAGAGGTTCTGCTGATCTAAATGAGCTACGACTCCGATGAAGTGTAAACTGTGTCAATGAGGTAACAGGATATAGTCTGTGATTTCAATCTGAAGGCAAAAGATTAATGGGACAAAACAGTATACTGTGTAATAGAGGTGCTTATTGTGACTCTGATTAAGAGCCTGTGATACACACATCACAAACTATGGCGCAGGTTGGCCAGACTTAAATTATTACATCACAGTCATTGAGCAGACGCTTTTATCCAAAGCGACTTACAATAAGTGTATTCAACATAGGTATTCAAGAGAACTACTAGTCACCAGAAGTCATAAGTGCATCTCCTTTCTTAAACAAGCATCTAAGAGCATAAACCAGAGCAAAAGTACAGTGCAGAAACAAAAAAATGATGATGTTCAGGTATTGTGGTTTCCATTATATAAATCACTACAACAAATTCTAAATGTATCAACATTTGTTGTTTATAGGGTCTCATGATGTGTTTTAAAAAACATGGAGCCAGTTCTTGGACCATGCTAACAACAGGAAGTGACTTTGCCTTATTATGTATGAATACTATTAGAGTCACATACATTTTTAATTATGGTTAAGCTGACTGTACCATAGCTATGCATTCTTTTGTATATAGTTTTCTATTTGGACTGATGGATTGACTGTTTGAGAGAGATACATGGTACATGATACATTCTATAACCCCCTGCCGTACCCCCAAACTGCTATCAGAACTTCTTACCCCACTAGTGCCAAGTTGGAGACCTCTGATGTAGAGAGGGGTAGCGTGGGCGGTCCAGTCTGCTCTGGAGAGACATACAGGGTTTCAGAGTCCAGGCTATCCATCCAGGGCCTTGCACTACTTCTAGTAACACAAACAAACACAGGAAACACTCATCACAAGTGGAACATAGACGGGTGGTTATGTATCTTAACTCTACCCTCCATAGATAACATAGTTTTTGGGGAATTATCTTTCCTATGTAGCAAATTAGGATTACAACCTTAATTTCGTTGTGCAACCCTATCGTACAATGACAAATAAAAACATTGTAACCTTATCTGGCAAAAACAAGTACTAGCAGTGACATCCACGACAGATGAAGAAAAACCAGGAAGATAAGGGGCTGGTTGCCCCAACAAGGCTTACACCTGGTCTTAAGCGGAGTAGGTCGTAATTGCCTTTCGACGACTTAGACGGGTGAAAATCTTTTAACTAATCAGGAGCAGGTGTAATGTCACTTTAACATAACTGTTTTATAAATGATCTCCTCCAAAAAATAAATACATTTAATTGAATTATTGAAAACTATTACCACTCTTTTCTGCAATTCTTTTGCGCAATAGTTTGAAAACGCTCCCAAGGACTGCTACGTTTGAAAACGGCGGGTATCCCTGATAGTGTGGATGGCGGAAACGGATACATTTGGAAACTATGGCGTAGGCACCCGTGTTCGCTATTTGATTGGGTCTTAGGAGATACGACGTGTCCTTCCCTGATTCGTCGTCACGCCCTTACCACGTGACCCATTTCCGGAAGAATACAAACTACAACAGCCCTGATTACCGATCGACTACCAGGTTAATTCTACAAGGATAACTGATTACAGCCGTTTTTTTACCTTGTTGTCTTTGCTAGCAACTGTTATGCAGTTCAATTCTGCATTTTATAATTCTACTACTGCCAACATGTGGAGGAAAGCAGCTGTTATTGGAGCAATTAGCGAGTGGCGTGTCCAGCGGCGTTATCAGCCCTCCGGAGCGGAGGTCTGAAGTCACGGTTTGAGGCTTTGAAGAGGGCGCTGGACTGAAACGTTTTCATTGGTTTTCATTGAATTTTTTATTGAGCTTTTAGTTGGAGGAGCAGCGTCTCTACGGGATTTGCTGGAAACCTGGCTTGGGGTGCACATCCCGGACAGCGCACTAAATCTGCTGGGCTTTCATCTCCTCCAAGCGAACCGCGTAACCTCAGCAAAGAACTGCCAAAATACAGACAACATATTAAGTGTTACACCAGGGGCAAAAACACACTGGACCACTGCTACACTGTCATAAAGGACGCCTACCGCGCAGTCCCCCATGCAAAGCCTGTGGTAAGGATTGTGAGAAGATGGACCAAGGAAGGAAAGCTGGAGCAACAGGACTGCTTTGTCTGCACAGATTGGAGTTTTTAGGCTGCTGCTACAGATCTGGATGAGCTCACTGACACTGTGACATCGTACGTCAGTTATTGTGATGACATGTGTGTGCCGACCAAAACCTTTTGCACATACAATAACAAAAAACCCTGGTTTACTGCCAAACTCAGACAGCTTCGTTGGGCCAAGGAGGAGGCCTACAGTAGTGGGGACTGGATCCTGTACAACCAGGCCAGAAACACACTGAAGAAGGAGATCAGAGTAGCAAAGAGGTGCTACACTGAAAAGTTGGAAAACAGATTTTCAGCCAACAACACTGCGTCAGTGTGGAGAGGCCTGCAGGAACTCACAAACTACAGGAGACCATTCCCCAACACTGTGGAGAATCGTCAAGTGGCTGAAGACCTGAATGTCTTCTACTGCAGGTTTGACAAGCCAACCTTCACACGCCACAACTGCTCTGAGATCAATCACCCACCTACACCCCCTGCCACCTCCTCCCCCTCCCAACTGACCCCCACCGACACTGAGGATCTGTGAAGAGGATGTGAGTCTGCTCTTTCACAGACAGAAGATCAGGAAGGCACCCGGCCCAGACGGTGTGTCACCCTCCTGCCTGAAAGTCTGTGCTGACCAGCTGGCCCCTATCATCACGCAGATCTTCAACCGATCACTGGTCAACAGTGAAGAGACAATTGTGGCATGGGCAATGGCATGCACTGTAACCCTTTGGCCACCAGGTTGCTCCCTAAACTCCTGAAGTTTGCAGACGACACAACGGTCATTGGCCTCATCAAGGACGGTGATGAGTCTGCGGAGGTTGATCAACTGATGGGGTTCAGAACATCCTGGAGCTGAACAAGCTCAAAACTGTGGGGATGACAGTGGACTTCAGGAGGAGCCCTCCAACACGTCCCCCCATCCCATACTCCCATACTAAAGTGGGCCTCCAACATCGACACCATCAGGAAAAAGGCCCAGCAGAGGTTGTACTTTCTGCGTCAGCTCAGTAAGTTCAACCTGCCCCAGGAGCTGCTGACTCAGTTCTACTCCGCCATCATCCAGTCTGTTCTCTGCTGTTCCATCACTGTCTGGTTTGGATCGGCCACCAAAAAGGACAGGAACAGACTACAACGGACTGTCAGGTCTGCAGAAAAAAACATTGGTGCCAGTCTGCCCTCCATCCTGGACTTGTACATCTCGAGAGTCAGGAAATGGGCAGGAACCATTTCTGCAGACCCATCACACCCTGGACACAATCAGTTCCAACTCCTCCCCTCTGGTAGGCGCCACAGAGCACTATACGCCAAAACAACCAGACACCAGAACAACTTCTTTCCTATGGCTGTCACACTGATGAACAATTATTCATTTCTTACTGCGTCAGAAACAAATCCATGTGCAATAACCCAGTACTTTTCAATTCTAAATGATATGCATATCCCACCTACCTCATGTGCATAAAATATCCTGTTACAACCTTTCCATATTTATTCACGCATCCTTGCACTCTGCATCATTTCACTTTTATCTCCATTTCATTGTCATTGATTACTATAATTGCAATAAAACCTTTGCGACTAACAGCCAATACTGTATGATTACACCGGTTCAACAAGTTACGATACTCATTGGAGCAACCTGGTGGCCAAATGGTTACATTGCATGCCATTGCCCATGCAACAATTATCTCTTCACTGATGACTGTCTAATGAAGGGGGAATAATACAACTAATAATCTTTAAAAAAAAAAAATTACAAAAACATGCTATTAATTGGCTGTGTGAGCTTATTGATTTGTATAAACCACAAATTTGGGCCAGTGGTTTTGCTGGGCAGACTGAACAAGCTCTATCGGTTTCACAACAAATAGCTGAAGCCTAATAATAATAACAGGCCTAAATAATACAGTTACTCAAATTCCAACAACTATTTTTTCATCAAAATGTTCTCCTATAACTAGAACACTTTGTCCTGCATGACTGGCACTGTTATAATTGTCTTATTGGTCCTGTTTGATCACATTAAAGTGGCCTTATTATGCTTTTTCACTTTTTCCCCTCTTCTTTAGTCTGTTATATATTTTTGTACACGTAAAAGGTCCGTAGAGTGTAAAACCTGAAGTCCACGCCTAAAAGGAGTTACCCTCCCCCTCAGAAGCTCCTGAGCTGCTTGAAACGGCTCGATTGAATTCTCTCCTTCACTTCTGTAACTTTATGAGGTCATAATGTTACGGAAGTGACGTTAAACTCCTTCTGGCTAGTTTGGCCCTCAAACAACAAAAGAGAGAGACGGAGCTGAAGCGGGCTAGCTGACCAATCAGAGCAGACTTTTCTTTCTGGAGGGAGGAGCAAGCATTACAACAGAGCGTTTCAGAGAGAGGGTGAGAAGAGCTGCTGCAGGACAGCCAGGATGAGAAAAAACAAGGCGGATTATGAGCATTAACGCATGTAAACATGTTGTAACTGTAACTTGGGATAAAAATATGCACCCGGAAAATAGCATAATAGGGCCTGTTTAAAGCATTCAAACAGTGCATAAACATGAATGACATTGAAATTCTTAGAAATGTTATAAAATTGAAACTAGTGGAGAGATCGATAACAGCATATAAAGCCGCATTAACATTTGCGCTTTCATTATCTACCCATGCCCTTTATAACAGTTTTAAGAGGCCAAGGCCCTTTCAAACACATCTCTGTCCCAATGCTCAATCTTTTGCATAGTTAAATGAGGACATATCTGTTCTAACACCAGGAAGATGGAGACTTTCCTTCAGGAGAAGATTTGACACATGAATATAACTGATTGAGCTGTTTGCCTCTACTTTCTCCAACCTGAAAAAAAGTTGAATTAGAGAAAATAACCCAGAAATGTTATATTCTGTCAGAGTAATAGTACGTTAGGTTTCATTGGCTCAGTACACTTTATCTGAATGCTGGCATGCCCAGCCATAACCACATATGTTTAAACCGCAGGCTTACAGCAGGAGATAACCACACTGACCCACCTGGTTTAGGAGCACCAGGGCCAAACCATAGTGGTCTACCTTATATGTGGTTTGCAATTTTGTTTCACTCCCACACTTCTGTTCAGAGTTTACCACAATGTATTAGAGCAGAGGTTTACATAATAAGCCCCTCCACTGTCCAAAATAACATTGCTTGGGACATTAGAAATTGGCGATATTCTATGGTCAATGGTCATTATGATCATCTGTTAATTATATCATCCAGTCATATGTTGTACCACAGAAATGATTAAGAGCAGCAGTGGTTTGACAAAGCAAAAAAAAAAAGAAGAAAAGAGAATCACATCTGACCATAACAGACAACCAAAATGAGATGAACGGTAACAAGGTAAAAGATGCAATAAAAAGGGGGAGCCTGCTCTTTGCCAAGACAAATGACAAGGTCAATACAGTTAAGGCTCAAATTTGACTAACTCTACACAGTATTCTCATACCCAGTCCAACAAGTGTCTCTGCATGAGCGGGTGACCCCCCAAATGACAAATACCTGCCCATGGCGGATAAAAAAGCTCAAGGAGAAACAACATAAGTTCATGACTTGTTCAGTGGTCTGACAATAGGAACGCATGTAAATGGGAACTAGTACGAATGTTCTCTGTATTAAACACAACACATATAAGTGACCAGAGGAGATCGAACAGAAGTGTAAACGGGCTGGCACTCAGCAAAGCAACCGTGGTCGAATCAGAGGTGGGTGAGCACAGCTGTTGACATTGATCTGTATTTATGCAGACAAAATCGTGACAATAAAAAAATGCTTTGGTCAGTTGGGTATCTCTCTCACTCGTTGCCAAAAGTTTGATTGTCTTCCAATTGAAATGAGGCTGTTTTTATGCTTTTTACATGTGTTCACTGTGGACACTAGTGTGGATTCAAACATTTACACACTAAAGCAGCATTTCAACATGAAGCCTTAATGTAGACATAGTTGACTGTTGAATCCTCACTGTTGCTGTGTCAGACACATGCCAAAGCCACAAATTATGTTATTTTTACTTTGTCCATCTCATAAAAAAATCTAATAAATTCCACTGACATGTTTAATTTAGACAATTAAGCGCTCGGTTAACATTAAATACACATAACACTTCACTATACTCATCTTTAAACTTTTGTCACTAATAACTTTTTTGCCAAAAGTCTATTTAACATTTAACCAGCCCCCCCTTTTTGAAAAAAAGCCAAACTGTGGGAGGAGTCACAGCGGTGACTTCCGCGTTCGGTGACGTATCTCTTGTTGTTCACGCTGTATCTATAAAGTGTTAACGCTGTATCTATAAAGTGTTAACGTTATATCTATATAGTGTTAACGTTATAGCTATAATATAGTTATATGTTAAACAGAAAGCTCTCTTCTCAAGCTTAGCCAAGCCCCCGCACAGCTGCTGATTAACGACATGCCGAAACATCTCGTCACACCATAGCTCAACACCGCTAGTGCAAACCATATCAACTCTACCATGACGTCATCACACGTTGGAACGCTCCAGTTCGGCTGGCTAACTGACCGGGCCGACCCCGTGGATGTGTTGTCATGACGTTAGCTATAGCGCGAGAGACAGTCGCGTTCAATAACTTCAAAGACGAGCAACTTACCCGTGTTTTTTTACGTCACTATTTAATTTGGACTTGTGCTTTTTAAGACAAAAAAAAAATGTCTTTACGGAGGTTTTTGCTCACGAGCTGACGTTAATCATGTCGCACTTCCACATAGGTGGAGAACTTGTGTGGTCTGTCACTGGAGAGAGACTCAGCCAGCAGGCACTGTGTAAAATGGCAGTCTCTCTCTCTTTCTCTCTCTCTCCTGAACCGTTACCAATCAAAAGGCTGCAAGGGGGAGGAGGGCAAAGTGGGGGGAGGCCTGGTGAGAGCCAACATTACATGTGCCCATTTGCTATGAGGTATATTGAAATGGCTGCATGCACAATTTGTATTTTTCGGTCGAGGTATTCAATTTTATATTGGATAAATTCATTACCCCCACTCATGCATTTAACGGGACTTGTTGCACCAATCGTTTAGGTTCAACTCTGGTCGTGGATACTGCTTGTGTATTGTGCTTACATTGCTCTTTCATGATTTCTGCTTTTATTCTCATCTCATTTATAATTTTCTACACTTTCTTTTCTCTATTTTTTTTAAACTTTTCTCTATGTACATGTAACTTATTTCTGTCCTTGTTCTATACTGCAACACCCCATTTCCCCCCCCTGGAGAACACTAGAGGCTTTATCTTTTATTTCTAAGAAATTAAACATAAACCACAAATTATTAATGGGGAAATTAGGAAGTGATTGTGTCTGCATGCATTTAACGGGACTTCTTGCACCAATCGTTTAGGTTCAACTCTGAACACAAAGAGTGTTTCCCAGCCTGCATATTTTAATATGAATTTGGTCAAATGTTTTTTTCTTAATGGTGCATGTCCTTCTCTAAAATGCAAATTAAAACATGTTTTATTTGCATTAATGGTGGCTATTATCCCCCAAAACAAGTAACTGATACAAAAATGGCAGTTAAATATGGGAGCCAAACACTAATTAGGCTGCTGAAGTAAAAATTCCACTATAATAAAGCATTCTCCCACAGATTTACCTGGTTACCAATAGACAGTTTTTGGTCTGACAGTAAATTATATCAATAATACTAACAATAATAATAAAACAAACTTATAGTCAGAGAAAACAGATGGATGTAAAGTGCAATAAAATACTAAGAACTTTGCCTTGAGGGCGATCCTTGGTATTTAGTGTTCTAGTGAAAGTGCACGTGACAGTTCCCTGGGTTAAAGTGTAAACGTGGTACAGTCCATAGTAAGGAACCCCCCTCATCACACACAATCACTTCCTAATTTCCCCATTAATAATTTGTGGTTTATGTTTAATTTCTTAGAGATAAAGGTAAGCCTCTAGTGTTCTCCAGAGGGGGGACATTGGGGTATTAAAAAAATAAAACAAAATGTACAAAATTATAAATATGATTAGAATAAAAGTAGAAATCATAAAAGAGCAATGGGACTCCAAATCGCAATGTAAGCAATACACAAACAGTGTCCACGACCAGAGTTGAACCTACAGTGGGTACGGAAAGTATTCAGACCCCTTTAAATTCTTCACTCTTTGTTTCATTGCAGCCATTTGCTAAAATCGAAAAAGTTCATTTTTTTTCGCATTAATGTACACTCAGCAACCCATCTTGACAGAAAAAAACAGAAATGTAGAAATTTTTGCAAATTTATTAAAAAAGAAAAACTGAAATATCACATGGTCATAAGTATTCAGACCCTTTGCTGTGACACTCATATTTAACTCACATGCTGTCCATTTCTTCTGATCCTCCTTGAGATGGTTCTACTCCTTCATTGGAGTCCAGCTGTGTTTAATTAAACTGATTGGACTTGATTAGGAAAGGCACACACCTGTCTATATAAGACCTTACAGCTCACAGTGCATGTCAGAACAAATGAGAATCATGAGGTCGAAGGAACTGCCCAAGGAGCTCAGAGACAGAATTGTGGCAAGGCACAGATCTGGCCAAGGTTACAAAAGAATTTCTGCAGCACTCAAGGTTCCTAAGAGCACAGTGGCCTCCATAATCCTTAAATGGAAGAAGTATGGGATGACCAGAACTCTTCCTAGACCTGGCCGTCCAGCCAAACTGAGCAATCGTGGGAGAAGAGCCTTGGTGAGAGAGGTAAAGAAGAACCCAAAGATCACTGTGGCTGAGCTCCAGAGATGCAGTAGGGAGATGGGAGAAAGTTCCACAAAGTCAACTATCACTGCAGCCCTCCACCAGTCGGGGCTTTATGGCAGAGTGGCCCGACGGAAGCCTCTCCTCAGTGCAAGACATATGAAAGCCCGCATAGAGTTTGCCAAAAAACACATGGAGGACTCCCAAACTATGAGAAATAAGATTCTCTGGTCTGATGAGACCAAGATTGAACTTTTTGCCGTTAATTCTAAGCGGTATGTGTGGAGAAAACCAGGCACTGCTCATCACCTGCCCAATACAATCCCAACAGTGAAACATGGTGGTGGCAGCATCATGCTATGGGGGTGTATTTCAGCTGCAGGGACAGGACGACTGGTTGCAATTGAAGGAAAGATGAATGCGGCCAAGTACAGAGATATCCTGGAAGAAAACCTCCTCCAGAGTGCTCAGGACCTCAGACTGGGCCGAAGGTTCACCTTCCAACAAATGGTAAATGGACTGTACTTGTATAGCGCTTTTCTAGTCTTCCGACCACTCAAAGCGCTTTTACATTACTAATCATTCACCCAATCACACCCATTCATACACTGATGACAGGAGCTACCATGCAAGGTGCCACCTGACCATCAGGACCCTAACTAACATTCATACACATACATACATCGCAGGAACAGCCTGCGGGAGCAATTTGGGGTTAAGTGTCTTGCCCAAGGACACATCGACATGGACTGCCGGAGCCAGGGATCGAACCGCCGATCCTCTGATTGGGGGACGACCCTGCTCCCCACTGAGCCACAGCCGCCCACAACAAGACAATGACCCGAAGCACACAGCTAAAATAACAAAGGAGTGGCTTCGGAACAAGTCTGTGACCATTCTTGACTGGCCCAGCCAGAGCCCTGACCTAAACCCAATTGAGCATCTCTGGAGAGACCTGAAAATGGCTGTCCACCAACGTTCACCATCCAACCTGACAGAACTGGAGAGGATCTGCAAAGAAGAATGGCAGAGGATCCCCAAATCCAGGTGTGAGAAACTTGTTGCATCATTCCCAAGAAGACTCATGGCTGTACTAGCTCAAAAGGGTGCTTCTACTCAATACTGAGTAAAGGGTCTGAATACTTATGACCATGTGATATTTCAGTTCTTCTTTTTTAATAAATTTGCAAAATAATCTACATTTCTGTTTTTTTCTGTCAAGATGGGTTGCTGAGTGTACATTAATGCGAAAAAAAATGAACTTTTTCGATTTTAGCAAATGGCTGCAATGAAACAAAGGGTGAAAAATTTAAAGGGGTCTGAATACTTTCCGTACCCACTGTAAATGATTGGTGCAAGAAGTCCCGTTAAATGCATGAGTGGGGGAAAAAAGGTGCACCGCTGAATTTATCCAATATAAAATTGAATACCTTCAGAGCAACAAGATAACTTAAATGTTGTTTTTTTCTAAAATTCATCAAAGTTAGATACGTTTGAAATAATAAAAACTTAACTGGAAATTAAAAAGAATCCATAACGTCGACAACATATGCGAAAAAAATTATCTGTTCAACTTAAGAGAAGAAGAATAAGATACAAAATGCAATAAATAAGTAGTGTGGTATGTCTAAACCTGTATTATGAAAGAAATACATTTTTTCTGAACCTTGACAGAGAAACCAACACTCTTTATTCAGCTGGGACAGAGATTTTCTTTATGCTGGCAGTTCAGACATCATCACTAATGAATGTATGTTATCAGAATTAGAAAGAGACTTCAAGAGTGTTCCCCAGCCTGCATATTTTAATATAAATTTGGTACAATGTTTTTTTCTTAATGGTGCATGTCCTTCTCTAAAATGCAAATTAAAACATGTTTTATTTGCATTAATGGTGGCTATTATCCCCCAAAACAAGTAACTGAAACAAAAATTCCACTATAATAAAGCATTCTCCATCAGATTTACCTGGTTACCAATAGACAGTTAATTATGTCAATAATACTAACAATAATAAAACAAACTTATAGTCAGAGAAAACATAAAACAGACGAATGTAAAATGCAATAAAATACTAAGAATTAAGTTAAGAATTAGGTGCAATTTAATGGATGCAATTAAAAAAAAAAGTGCAGTTAAGCGGAGTATAAAAAGATTGAAGAAAATGCAACTCTGAAATAATTTGTTTTCAGGAAAGATTCAAATGAAGATAGAGAGGAAGCTTGCCTGTAATCCTGGCGGGTAGTTTCAGAGGATGCAAAGGCCTGTCCTCTGGTTTTTAGCCTTTTAGACCTATTAGAAAAATTGAGACCTACCAGAGGATCTCGGGCCCTGTTCAGACCTAGCATTAGTAAGCACTGCACATCAAATACTGCACCTTACCGTATCAGCACATGGGATGGATACAGAAAGCGGAGGACACAAGGAGCAGGGCTAGGGTTTACCGCAGCACTGATTTCAACACATGTAAACACACCAGACCATATAAATGACACCTTGAATGCTGTACATTGAGGGGTCAGTGTAGGGAAACCACCGTCAGGAATCAGCTCCTGTCCATTGAGAGAGGAGCCTTTGTGCCTGGTGGATCGCTAAGGATACCACAAAAAGGAAAACTACTACCAATAATAATCATACACAAAAACAAATAGTACAACTCACTCACTGTACAGCCAAATGAAAGTGACTGCAGAGTAAAGTCAAACAAAAGTAGGTTACACATAGGGTAGTGATGGAAAACAGAAATACAGCAGTTGATCGAGGGAGGGTGTAGCGGAGGTCCACCAAGACAATATAAATCAAAGTGTCAATAAGAAGATCTAAACCTATCAACTTCCTTCAAGAGCTGCTCTCATGGCCTATAAAGGCACTAAGTGGTTTCTCTCCTGTGCCTGGACTATCTGAAAATAAGACTTGGGTTAACTCGTGGGGTCACTCCATGTTTTATGATCCCACCTTTCTGGGTTTTATGAGCATTCACATTCCTGAGGACAAAGAAGAGCATCCAATTGTAATAAACAAGTTAAAGAAACCTTTACTTGATATTTTAGTTCTAGTCATAGTATATTCTTATATCTTATAATCTGTATTTAAACATCTGAGTTTATAAAGTTATAGATTTAACTTCATGGTATTCCGTTCCTGGTCTAACTACGGCCCTCCTATGTTGTCTAATGTGCCATGCAGCTCCGACCTGTGATACCCCAACGTGCTGAAGATTAATTCCAGCAACTGTTGAGAGCAACCGACTCTTAAACTGGCCAAGATGCCCTAATGACCCCTGCTGTTACCAAAAGATCAAAGTTAGATTTAACTTAAACTAATATGAAGATACTTCACAATCTTCCCTGGTGCTTCTCGAACTCTCGGCTGCTGAACGGTGCCTAAATCATTTTAAAAAATGTTTATGTAAAACGTCAAACGACGAAGTTGATTAATCCATCAATGATATGAGTCACTGATTCTTACTGGTCACATTCAATCCTTTTCATTAGTCGTGGTTCATTATTCTGTTTACTCTTCAATCTATTGTTTAATCTTTCCCTTTATTCTGTTTATTTTATGTTTAGTAGTTTAGTACTTTTGTTTGTCTAATAAATATTTCATTTATAAAGAACTTAATCATTTGATTTGTGTGTATATGAAATAATAGGTCAATGTACACCTTGAGAAGAACTCCGTAGCAACCCTGAGATTAAGATATAATTGATTAATATCACATTTTGAAGTTTCCCGTTTTTCCAAAATGGGGTGGCGTCCAACTTAAGTCCTATGTCTTATTCTGTTAGGTAAACTAATGGTGGTAAGTTCAAGTACCATCGTTCTTTTATACAAATGTAAGGGTTTCTAAATCCTAATTGAGTTATTTAAACTAGTTACATATCCTGATATTAATTACTTAATATTTATTAAATCTGCAGCAACAACGCTACAAGGGGAAATCAGTAAGCCTCAACGTCTGTGAGCTGACAAAACTCCGACACAGAGAGCAGGCGAGGGGGGGAAAAGAAGCATGACCAGAAATGACAACAAAACATGTTTCAGCATAGTTTTTTTTCTGTTCCTTTGGCAGAGGTGCTGTAAAGTGTGGCTACACCCAAGTCTTGTACTGGTATGGTAACCCTTACTTTAATTTTGGCATCACTATTGAGGCCAGCAAAAATGATTCATTATGCCATATATTGGACGATAAGACTATAATGTAGAAATGGCCGAGGTTGTTTCAATAGATTTGAATTAATCTTAGCTCTGATTTAATAATATACACATGGCATCAGATCCACATCTTGAAAGGATGTGGATCTGATGCGTGCATTCAAAGCAGCTTTGCTTCAAGCAGACAGCTAAAGTCATCAACGAGCGATCTGTGTCAACAGCGTGATACAGATAGCATCCAAGCCCCATGAAGATATTGATGTACCCGGGTAAAATCTTATTTAAAAAAAAAAAAAAAAAAAAAAAAAAAAAAAAAAAAAAAAAAAAAAAAAAAAAAAAGTCATAAGCTACGACTCTCTTCATAGCCTCATTTATTTTTTTTGCAGAAAGGAGCCTATAAATCTGATCTGTTACATCCTTTCATTCTGATTCGACACAAAGCTCTTTGAAAATTATTTTTTATTTTTTATTAACCGAACGAAGAGTCTAACAAGAGTTTATTCAGAGCATGTATCCATTCATGCGTGTTACTTATACTGTGTTCCCCCCTCATCATATGGCTGGCCTTTACCCTTTATGAGATCAATGAGATCAATCAATTCCCCCTAAAATCATTTTGTTGTGTAACATTTGAGTTATGGGAAAATAATTATATTTATAGCATTGTATTACAAATTAACAATAACAGACCAATAAAACAAATTTGCATTTTTTGTATAAAAATCCTCTGATATCGGTTGAAAACTTGAGTCTGTTGAACATTTTAAGAGCAAAATTAAGAGCTTAACTCCCGTCGCTCATCCTTAGCAAAATAATCTGTATATAACTGCATTTCTCATTAGGAATTGTATACAGCCTATGTTTAAATAGAAATACACAGTTCACGGTTGTCCCTTGTACCTGTCAGACAACAGCACACTTATTTATTGACTGTACATGCAGATGTCTTAAAACAGACAAGCGCAACAAATCAACAACAATAAATTACATTCAGTCTGTGAAGTGTTCATCCAGGAAGAAAACGATCCTGCGTCGTCACGGCGTTTAGTTCTCTCTCATCTGATGTGCTTCGGTTCCTTGTTTCCTGCTGACAAACAGTCCTTCAGCTGCCTGACAAGGTGTTGTCTTCTGCAGTGCCTGATGCAGGTAGCCATTATAGAAGTCAGCTGCTGTCAGCCTTTTTTTAGGAGCACTGCCTTGAATCCCACCCAGCCATCCTGAAACATCGAACACAGATTTAAACAATTGTCTCTCATTTGCTCCGGTCATAACTTGCAACAAATTTGTCTTGATACGTTTGGTTGTCAGACTCTATTTTCCAACAAAGGACTAACTGTTTACAGAATTCCAACAGAATCCAAGCAACATGTGTTTCAGGTTAATGAGAGCCTGGATTAACTGGTGATTTTCAGCTGAATGGGTCCGTGTTTGTTGTATTCATTTATGTAAATGGGGGGCTGAGTGAATAAAACACAGATAAATTATTTATTTAAAATTCACCAACATGTTCTGTTCTTGTGTCTAACAGCTGGGGGGTCACTACTAGCAACCATAAATGCATTCTCACGATGATTTAGAATTTATGACCTTCTAAATTGGCTACTTGTGAAACGATTCAGTCTTGAACGTAGTCGCTCAACTCCAGCTTAGTCTTGGATCTCCAGTTAATCTCAAATTACTAAATCGTACTGTAAACAATAAGGGTTTTTTTTCTGTTTTTTTTTTAGGGGAGTTTTTCCTGCACCGATGTGAGGGTCCCAGGACAGAGGATGTCGTATGTGTACAGATTGTAAAGCCCTCTGATGCAAATTCATAATTTGGGGCTATACAAAATGAATTAGATTGAATTGAATAAAACGGTTTGTTGTGGAGCTTCAATTTTGAGCGACAAAATTTCACATCAAGTTTCTCAAATGCCAACATTTCTGTGGAAATGTGTTTTTCGTCCTTTGGCCCTGGCATGACATTTTTAAACAACTCTGGTTTAGTACAACTTGAAGGTTTTTGTCACCATGTTTGTCAAAAAGCCTTTACTATAATCTGAGTGGACATTTGCATGGTTCATCACATCTGAATACTGCTGTTCAGAATTTTCTTTGCAACATATAAAAAACACAAAAGTTCAAATGAATTCATATCATTTTTAATGCTTCACAGGGCGTCGTGGGAGAGACGGGTGTGGAGGTGTTACAACGGAGTTTAACAGACCTTACAGCAGACAGCCAGAGTATTGGACTCCTTCTGATAGCTCACTGATCCAGGCACTGGTTTCCTCTTTTGATCTGCAAAACATGTGAGGTATATGTGTCAGCTCAGCTTCTCAGCACACTACTAGCAACTAACAGCAAATACACACAGGCTCATATCAAATCTCAATGCCACCTAGCCTAAATACTCCCATTCAACTTAAAACCATGAACTCAATGTTTCTAAACACAGACACATCGTCTCCATAGAGGCGTACTATGTGGCATGATTAACGGGTTAGCAAGGTTTGCAAGAGTTTTCATCGACATTTCCTCCTTTTTTTCTCCCCGTTAAAAGTTTTTTTTTATATATATGCCCATTTGTACAGTACAAGAGTCAAATGATGACTCATTGAAGGGTCACGACTGTGATGTTAACATGCCCTTTTATGGGAACGCACACACAGCCTGAAGAAGAAACCATGGGTTAGGCTTCGTCAAGCCAGTTAAAGCAAGGAAAGCCTCGCTATGTCAAACTTGCAGATTGTTATTTTGCTGACTGACTACAAAAAAACCAAAATAAAAACCTGCAGACATGGCAGACAGCAGTCCGAAGCCTGGTCTGGTGTAACATGTCACAGTATCTCGGTTTCTATCAGAGTAACCAAGCTAGTATATTAAAGATTAACAGGAACAGGATTGAGGCCTTTTTTCACTTTCTGAAACCAGAATGATTTTTACATTCACAAAAACACATAAAACGAGATATTCAAAAAAGCCGATCGGCGTACATTCACTGTAAACGTATTCGTTGGTCCGATAAATCTAATTTTCACAAACTTACTTGATAATGAAATGGGACATTTTCCTACAAAATCCAGAAGTTTGATTGTTCTGCCCATCCACGTGGTCCTCAATGGTATCTGATGGCCAAGAGTAGGATCATTACAGTGATATTCAACAGTGTCTAAATACAGCTCAAACTGAACAACAGTCCTCTTTACCCGGGCTCCGATGGCACGATACAGACGGTCAATTTGGTCACAAGTCTGTTCCTCCCACACCATCCAGCTCATGGACGTATTGATTTTTGGGGCTGAAATGAATGAGTAAGTTGAAAGATCAACTCTTGTTTTTGTATTAAGCATGACTGTAGCTGTGTCCCAATCCAGCGGCTGCATCCTTTGGAGGGTGCATTTGTAGACCGATTACGTCACAGCGTCCACGACGAGGCTGTCCCATTTCAAAGACTCCTTCTAATGCGGCCGACAAATGCAGCCTACTTTTCCCAGATTCGGAGGATACAACTGATGGATCCTTCACGGCACAACATATCCCAAGATTCATTGCGTGCTGGTGAAGTTGATTTTCTTTTATTTTTTTAATGACATGGCGACTAGTGGACCAGCAACAGGAGAATTAACATTTAAATATAATTATTGGGTTTTAACTCACGTGAATATATACAGATACAAGTGTTAAAACTAAAAACAAGGGACCTGATCAGATCACACTGATGTTAAAATGATCGGTTAATTTACGAGACGCTATTAACTAACCAGCTGAAGCTACCGAAAGCCGCTGCGCTATTTACAGCAGCTCGTCCATTTTAATATTTTAACTTTTTTATATTCTTTTATGACAACCGCAGCTGGTTGCTAGGAGACGGGAGCGGCAAAAGGGTGGGGGTGCGAAAAACTGTTGACGTAAACAGGAAATCAATCCGTGGATCGGACCGTCTCATTTCGGGGACCGCTCGGTCCAGCCTTCACGGTATTCAAAGGACCCGGCCGACGTAGACCGCGGAGGCTGGGTCCTCCGAAGGCTGCAGCCGCTGGATTGGGACACAGCTTGTGTCTATGTAGTTCAGACCTACTTACCAAACGTTGCTCCCGTCTCTCTTTGCTCCTTTTTATGTGCCATTCTCTCAGACAGCGTCATGAACGTATCAATCAGCTGCAAACAAGAATATACGAATGAAACAAACAAACGAGAAGCAACCAAGTTAACATCCTGTTAGTAAGAGGATGAGTTAACCAATCCTCGACCAGGCAATGGTTCCCAACAACCCACCAGATGTGCTCCCTTAGTGGCTAAGGTAGCTCCAAGCTCTTCAGCATTACACTTCTCAGGGACCTGATAGAGCTCCTGGTTGAGAATGGGTCCCACATCAAACCTGGGATGTGAAGACATAAGTGCCTTCAACATAGAGATTACACAATACTATCACACACAAAAAAAAAAGAGCTGCCGTTAAGCTGTGAGAAAACAGGAAGAAACACAGAGGTTTTCCCTTTGTTTTACCGGTGAGGGCGGATCTGGATGATGGTGACCCCCGTCACAGTGTCTCCATGCATGATGGTGTGGAAGATGGGTGCTGGACCCCTCCACCTCGGCAGCAGGCTGGGGTGAACATTCAAAATCCCGCTGCAATGAAAAGAGTGTATGCAAACATACATACACAGTTTATATACAGGTCACAATAGCATGCTTTCTGTGTCAATTAGACTATATGTCACTAATCTCAGTTAATGGGAATACATTAGTTGACAATTAAATGTACCAATGTTAGAAATAGAGAAGTAGAAAGAAGCATTTTCGCATTAATATTGCTGATGAGAAGCAATCGTCCAAGTCGTTGAGTAAGAACGTGGACGGTTTAAAAAAAAATGCTCACTATGGAAACTTGTTGATCAGTCGCTCGTGGAGTAAACAGCCGAAAGACACCACCACCCCAACGTCAAACTGTCCATCCACATTGTTAGGGGGCCAGCTGTGGACTGGAAGTCGGTTCTGTTGAGCAAACCTCTTCACGGGGACTTCACCGGACAAGGTGACAACTTCAAGGGATTCCACTATCCCTTCATTGGAGCTCCTAAAAAAAAAAAAAGAACATGGAAGTTAGTTATTAGCACTCACAAATTCTATTTCATCCTTCTGTTAACAGTTTTAACTAGGATGGAAACGAAGATCGGGGGCTATGCAATCGAACCCCACCTTTATTTAAAAATTTTAGGACAAACATTGACGATCCTCATTGAAATGGAACTATCAGGATAACGACAGTAACCAAAGGGTTAAATGTTGTCCAAACACAAGAAGGTTTTTTATTTGTGTCATATATATATATATATATATATATATATATATATATATATATATATATAAATGTAATTCTTTCGAATCAAATAACTTTGGTCGCGTACACCATCACCAAGGTTTAGTTTTGTTGACGTTACATCGTTTAAATTGATAAAGACAAGCACATGCTAACTCAAATTTCTCAGAAAACAGGGCTGTAGAATTTGGCCAAAGTGGTCCCATACGCAATAATTTTTTGTGGTTGTGCGTTTAGAATACATATGGGGTCGCTTTCAGTTCATGATGATCATTAAGGAGCAGAGACGTCTGCCACTGTCTATTCCATAGTAGTTTTGAGCGCATGAGGAGGACCGGCTTGTCACAACCCCCATGCTTTGCAGGACCTCATTTGTACACAAGGAGCAGAGATTTTCTTTGTTCCCCTAGTCCGAAGTAAGAATTTTGGTATGCTATTTCATCATTAAATTGACTTCTGATCATTTCTGAGGCAAGAAATCCACTGTTTAGATTTGAATATTGGTATTTTAACCACAATTGACGACAAATTTGAAAAGGGGCGGGAGGGTTGCTGGGTCTGTGCCCACATCTAAGTGTCCGCCATCGCCTGTCCTTCAGTGTCCAGGCACCCCTGGATGTAGAGCCTGCACCCCAACCATCTCTGCTTGCTTTCCTCTCACCCGCTATGACCAAAACCTCCGGATTTAGACATACATAACATTATGATAAATTTAAATTTAGACTTATTAGATAAGGCTGAAAAATGACCTCTCCAGCAATGGGCTGGGGCCAAGCCAACCTGAGTCAAACTAGCCACCACTGGGTTCATAGTGTGCAATTCATCCAATCTTTACGGTAATGCATTGGACTATTCGTCCACTCTAAAAGCTACCGCCAATCCCTTCAAAGAGTACTTCCGGTCTGGATTTCAAAGTAAAGGATCGCGTGTATTTGGGTTCAACTCTGATGTGGGATAAAAAACCCATTCTTCCATAAGTAGTTTTTGAAACTAATATGTTTTACTTAGTACCCCTTAGACTACCTGAACAAATACTATGAACTACTTTAACTGTGTACTTTTAGAGCAATCCAAGGTCTCTTCCGGGGACCAAGATTGCGCATTTTCCTTAAACTTTGATGTGATATAAAAACACTTTCTTTCATGAGTAGTTTGTGTCTAATATTTTTTGGGACAGAGGACGAAAAATTTGAGGAAAATGCTGAATCTTGGTCCCCTGAAGAGACCTTGACCTTGGATTATTCAAAAAGTACACAGTAAAAGAATATCATAGTATTTGTGCAAGTAGTCCAAGAAGTACTCTGTCCAAAAATATTTGACTCATAAACTACTTATGGAAGAAAGTGTTTGTATCCCACAACAAAGTTAGACTAAAAGGCTTTTTCTGGGTTGGATAAACTTGTCAGGAAGGCCAGCAGTGTGCTGGGGGTGTCCACTGGATACGGTGGAGGTGGTGGGAGACAGGAGGATGATGGCTAAGCTATCATCCCTGATGAACAACACCTCCCACCCCATGCAGGACACCCTGGCAGCTCTGTACAGCTCCTTCAGCCACCGGCTGCTTCACCCCCGGTGTGTGAAGGAGAGGTACCGCAGGTCCTTCCTTCCTGCTGCTGTCAGGCTGCACAGCCAACTCTGTCTGCCATCCCAGTAGACCACAAAACAAAACACTAATAAATCTGTGCAATACAAATACACTGTGCAATACTATAACTAGAATTATTCTGTCTGTATTTATAAGATTTTTTTTAGTTATTGTGGGGTTTTTTATTTTTCTTACTTACTTATTTAAAATACTTGTTTGTTTTTTCTACTATGTCTCTTGTTTGCACTATATCTCTGCTGCTGTAATCCTGTAAATTTCCCCGCTGCGGGACTAATAAAGGATTATCTTATCTTATCTTACTTAAAAGTACACAGTTAAAGCAGTTCATATTATTTTAGTCTAAATAGTACTTAGTCCAAATAACCAGATCATAAATACTGTTCTGTCCCTTATTCTTTACTTTGAAATTCAGACCATAGGAAGTAATGTAAGCATCTTCTTCTTGTGAGGCTAAAGTCACTGGTTTCTCCCAGCCGCCCTTCAACACCTCACCAGAGCGTTACCGTAAAACCTGGATCAAGCGCGCACTCCGAACACAGCTCACTGAATAAGTAGAGTTCACGCACCTGCTGGATGTGAGGCGTTTGAGGGACTCCACGGCAAACTGATCAGAGCCAAAGAACAGGAGCCTCCACGGGGGTCTGGAGGAGGACACGAGCCTGCAGGGCTGCTGCTGCTGCAGGAGGCGGAGGACCTTCAGAGATGACCCTGCTGTCTTGCCGTACGTCCACATAGTGACACCGGAGAAGCTTCAGCTCCAACATGTCCGTGTCAGTGAAGACATTGGGACAGTTTCTGTGACTCTGCCCTAAATGTGTCGCTATAGGGCGCCGCCATGTTGTTTTTTTTCATTCCACTTCCACTTCCGTCTTCTTCTTCTTCGTCTTCTCTGGGTTTAAACAGCTTTGAATGTGCATACCGCCACCTACTATACAGGAGTGTGTAACGTTACACCATTTATCCCATTTATTATATACCCTGTAACCACCAAATATGGAGACAGTTTTGGTTAGGAACAACAAAATTCAACAAATTCAAAAATATATATATATTATTTTTACAAA
Source organism: Anoplopoma fimbria (assembly GCF_027596085.1). NCBI lineage: Eukaryota > Metazoa > Chordata > Actinopteri > Perciformes > Anoplopomatidae > Anoplopoma > Anoplopoma fimbria. The sequence goes on from NC_072450.1 coordinate 29,740,995, forward strand.
ACTACCAGGAATATTGAGGCCATTTAATTAAAGGTCATTTGAAAATCAAAGTGACAAGGAAAGATCATTTTTTAAATGCAAAAAGCTTAAATGAAAATTCTCAAACTGAAAGCTTTAATTGGAAAGATGGAATTGAAAACAGCAATATATATACAGTACCAGCCAAAAGTTTGGACACACCTTCTCATTCAATGGTTTTTACATTGTAGATTAATATTGAAGACATCCAAACTATGAAGGAACACATATGGAATTATGTGGTAAATAAACAAATGCTCAACAAACCAGAATATGAATCTAAAATAGATTCTTCAAAGTAGTTGAATGAGAAGGTGTGTCCAAACTTTTGACTGGTACTGTATATATATTATTTTTACGAAACTACTAGGAATATTGAGGCCATAATTAAAGATAATTTGAAAATCAAAGTGACAAGGAAAGATCATTTTGCGAAAGCTTAAATGAAAATTCTCAAACTGAAAGCTTTAATTGTATAGGTGGAATTGAAAACAGCAATAGATAGATAAGAGAAGTGAAACATCAAATTCAATGGAATTCATTTGTATAGCCCAATATCACAGATCCCAAATTTGCGTCGCTATAGGGCGACGCAGAGGGCTTTACAATCTGTGCAGCATACGACATCCTGTGTCCTTGGACCCTCGCAACGGAAAAGGAAAAACCCCCGCCCTGAAAAAAAAACCTTTACAGGGATGAAACGGTCCAACCCTCGGACAGCCCTTAGGGGTGAACAACAATCCACCACTGACCCAAATCAACAAAAGAAGACACCTTTAAAACAATCACATCCATGGGGTTTATACAAATACAACATACACACAAGACAAAACAAAATCGTAAGATGAGAGGCAGCAAGATCAGCAGTCCCAACACAAGAGGCCTCGCCCTTCTGCTACTGGCAAAGGAGATTTTAAGAATGTTCTTCCCAATCCAGGTGCACCTGGTTAAGCAATGCAGTAGACCTGGGCAGAGCTACTAGAAAGAGAGGAAAAAAAGGACAACAGCAAAGGGAACATATGCTGTTAAAGGAGTTTTTCCTGTGCTGATGTTAAGGTTCCGGGACAGAGGATGTCCCATGTGTACAGATTGTAAAGGCCTCTGAGGCAAATTTGTAATTTGTGATTTTGGGCTATACAAAATAAACTGAATAATATAAGGCCTAATTCAGAATATCCAAAAGGAATATGATGTTTACATGAGCCATATCATATTTGGATTATTGTTAGATTCTGAATATTAGTGGAGTATAAGTATGCAAATAAACATAGTCACTGATCCAGAATTGTCGCCGCACTTCTGAACTCCAACACGCTACAAGAAGGCAGCGTACCGTCGGCGTTCTCCCACTCTCTCCTGCTCCCTCTTATTGGGTCGGCCAGATGGTGTGGTTGTCCACCTCGGATCTCCCTCTCAGTGTTGAGACCTGCAGGTCTCTAGACCAGGTCTATGAGAGTGCATTTAACGTTCCAAGTGGCCCGTGTCAAACGTGCCAAGGAGAGTTCTCTGGTTCCTGCTTTCAGACGCCCTCCATCACCCCGGTTCATTAATTGCGGGCCAAGTGATTTTTCGATTTGGACGTTAGCGCCTGTTTGATTGTGAGGGTCATGGTCCGTGAGAGGAATTGGGTGTCATCCAGTACACCGTGGACCCCAACCTCATCATCCTGACGAGCCTAGGCCGTGCGGTACCGTCCTGGGGTACGGTCACATCCTGTTCCCCTGTATTAAGTTTTTTTTCTTATTTTTTCTGTATTTTATCTCATGTCCAGTTTTATTTTGGTACTTACATGTTGTCTCTCGTTTCAGAATCTTCACTTCCTGCCCTTCCTCCCTGATGTATTTATTGTGTGAGCTCCCCTTTGTCGGTCTTGTTTAAGTGTCCAGTGTTTCACTTGTTTTGGGATTTTTCCTCAGCCTAGTGATTTTGACTTATCACATTAACCAGACCTTGTTTGAGTAAGTGTTTTTTTTTTTATCAATTACTGAAGTGCCTCCTCAGGCTGCTTTTGAGTCATTTGCCTGCTGGATCAGCACTGATAGGTTGGAGGACTTGTTGGTTTGAGTCATTTATGTAAAGCACCATACACAAAATCCCATTCAGATTTATTGTATGGGGGGGGTGCAGAAATCTCAGAGACAGAAAAGCAGTTAGAAAACAACTATCTACCAGTGTCACAATAAATCATTTATATAGTAATGCGAGTGAACCAACCCTTTTATTGTTATATAAGGCAATATCAAATCAACCAAAACATCACATCGGAAAACATTGTAACTGCACTAAAAGGCATTTGTAGAGGCATACAACTGAAATGTTTGAATGCAAAATTGATAGTGGAAGTTCACTGTAAGAGCCACAGATCAATGAAAGCCTGACGGACGGATACTTAGAGAAGAATGAGCATGAGCTTCCTAAGTCACTATTCCGTGTGTCCTTCAATTAGGGCTTTGAGGAGAGGACCACATGTCTAGACCGGTTCAAAAAATTTGAAAAACAAGTAAACTAAATTTAAAAGAATCGTTAGCAATATTAACATTTCAACAAGCTTTAAATTGAAGCATCAGTCTGGTTGCCCTGACGATTCTCTGTGCTGGTCTTGGGTGGTTCTGGGGATCGGAGGTTCCTGTTGTGAATACTTTTCAAGGAATCTGAGGTGGAATACCTTCAGTTGCCCTAAGAGGACTTCTAGCTTCTCTGGGCTCGGCAGGATGGTCATTCTAAGAAGAAAATAAAAACACATACACACTGTAAAAACATGCAATACAAAATACAATAAATACTATGTCTAACATTGTTTTTTTGTTGTTGTTTTTTTAAGATTTTGCTCTCCTAACTAACGCTTAGTGGACACTACAACATTTTAGCCATGTTTTTTCCGCTTGCATCAGTTTTTGGAGCTCCCCTGACACAAGCTCCAGACCAGAGTAAAATCTGAGTCCCTCTATTTGTAGATATACCTAAAAGTTATGCTTGCAGGCCTGTCAATCACAAGGTAGCCCCGCCCTAAAGCACTCCCTGCTTTATTGTCAATTTCGCTCTAAATGGACCCTAAATGGACCCTAAATGAGCATCATGCTGTATTGAAGAATGCAATGGAAGCATTTTGTAAAAAGGTTTTGCGTGTTTCAAGAGTATCACACTTCATATTCAGCAAACCATAAGTTACCGGAAGCAGAAATAAAGAAGAAACCCAAGGACTTGGAAAGGACTCATGAATAAAATAAATGATAACTGATCAATCAGATCGCAGAGTTTTCGAAATTGGTCGTTTGACTCTTTCGAAAAACAACCCGTATAAACATTATTTTGTAGAATATTCAAAGTGTTCATGTCCAAACCTGAAGTGAAAGGTTCCCTCCTTCTGGCCAAATCCACTTCCTGGAACCACACAGATACCGGTTTCCTCCAGCAGTTCGAGACAGTACAGCATGTCAGGAGCCATAGACAGGGACTGCAAATACATATAGAAACATGAACCGACCCACTTATACTTTATTCCCAAAATGATGCCTCTGTTTTATTGAGCTTCTTTCCATCGGGTCACAGACTGGAGACATATTCAGGGACATTCAATGCATGCTGGGATAGACTAAGGATTTAAATAGTAAATGGTTAAAGAACTTGTACTTGTACTTGTATTCTTTATTGTTCGTATGGTATAAAGACATTGGATTTTTGACACAAGCCGGCAAAGACATGGAAAATACTTTGGCAGGCAGTGCTTATCTCTCACTTGTGTACCTATAAAATCTTTTAAACACATACCTGAATGACAGCTGAACAAATAAAACAGAATACTCCATTCTATCCAGCTCTCATACAGTGTTGTTATGACATTTCTGCTCATAACTGTGTGACAGACACTGTTAAAACAACCGGATCACCCGTGTATCCATAGGAACAATTCCTCATTTTAAAAAAAATGAATGCTTTAACAGACCTGGGCTGCCTGAATTGCTTGTGGTGGGATGAAGATCTGAGGAAAGGCATACATGGCTCCTTGGACTGGGTTGCATTTAATCCCAGGCACTGAGTTTAGGCTTCGCTCCGTAAACCCGGCCTTGTGAGCCAGGACATCTAGGACCGAGCTCTTCTCCTGGACGCCAACAAAAACACATAATGCACCAGGTATAAAGAATGGAAAACGAAAAACTCACGTCAGAAACAGACAGTTGCTAATGTGAAAGAGAAGTGCACTGCGTTTCCCATGGCTACGGTACAAGAATACAACTTTTTAATCTTAAAACTTCTGGAATGAGTTTGTCCACAAGTTCACAAGTTCACCTCACTTGAAAGAATATCATTAGCTTCTGGTAACAATACTGCAAAATAAAAACACATTCAGATGGATCCATGTGAGCCGATTCGGTTCAATCCTATTAGAACACTGACGTTACTGCTTTATAGAAAGATTGGCTGTATGGAACAAGTTCTCCATTTACGTACACAGAGAACAGTGGTCAGAGAGATTAATGCAAAAAAAAGGAGAATTTTGTGTTATTTGCAGGGCAAAAAAATGCAATTGAATTTCAGTTTGACTCAAATATGTTTAGGCCCTAGGAGGTAAAACTATACAGTCTGAAAAATAAACTTTTTAATAATATAACTCTATTCTTTACTATTTTAATATGATACTATGTTTTAATAAACAGTGTTGTTTTATGCCAGCCTTTACACTTACTGCTCATGTATTCTATCTCTTTTACAATGGTAAAAAGGCCACAGTGCCTCAGAAACATTTTGACCATGTCCTTTCGACTCACAAGGCAACATCAAACCAAAACACACACACACACGCACCTTAATAAACTGAGCATACGAGGGCTCATGCACTTTGGGGGGATTAACAATGACGTCCATTGCTGCCTGTCCAGGGACAGGAGGGCAAAGGCGAACAGAGAGTAGTTTGACCAGCTGGGCCTCCACCTGTGGATCCATGTTCAACACCTCCATGTAGCCTCCACGGAAACCACATCTGAAACAAAACACATAGCGCAGATATTAGGAGTAAGTCAAGAAAAAAATAAATGCACTCTACACCCAGTGATGTTGTGAAACATGTATTCATTCAGGAGGATGAGATTCAGACTTATTGCCTGGGAGCATTATGGGTTCCCAGGTCAGTTACATGGACACTTAACAATGAGGTTGATTTACAAACATTGTGAATAAACATTCTTTAAACTTAGCTTTTTAATGTCTCTTTTATTACAAACGGTAAAAAATGACAGCAGAATGGGTCCAAACCCACGAGCTCCAGTCGTCTGCTCAAGACTCACCTGTAGAATATCTATGAAATGTTAATATCAAATCCTATGTTCAGTTGATATAAATGATGAGCTCATAAAATGTTTGAGAATTTACTGTACAAATAGTAATAGCACATTTAACACATTCAAATGCTCATTCCTTTCCTTTTTAAAAACACCCAGTAATTAGATAAGAGCTCAGCGTGGGTTACTCACTCTCCAGTGTAGCCCTTGGAAGTTGAGTGGAAGGAGGCCAGCTCGACATTGTTAAAGTACTCTGGGCCCATCTCATAGAGGACCTTCTTAAAGGAGTGGAACTGACAGTCTGGCGAGTACACGTTGTCCTGGTAAACCTGTAAAAAACACATCCAGATCGATAACGATGGTGCGACAAGACACGTCCGGGATGTTGGATGGGCCCTTTCACGGCAGCCATTTTGGACATTGTCATTGCAAGGTAAACACAGATTTGAATTGATCTTTAGTGAGTCACAGTCATTCCAGTGGGGCCAGCACGCACAAGACCATGGCCCTGGCCCACCTAAATGGAACAGGACCATAATTACATGTCTTTAATTACACCTATAATAATAATAAATAATAATAATGGATTTTATTTATATAGCACACTTTAAAATACAAATGAAATATCAAGGTGCTGTACAGGGTAAACCATCGCAATACTCAAATATAATAATAATAAAACGCTAAAAATCAAATTAAAAAAAATAAAATAAATGAAATGAATAAATGAATTCTATATAATCATAATAAAAATCTAAGAATATACAGTACCAGTCAAAAGTTTGGACACACCTTCTCATTCAATGGTTTTTCTTTAATTTTATTTTTTTCTACATTGTAGATTAATATTGAAGACATCCAAACTATGAAGGAACACATATGGAATTATGTGGTAAACAAACAAATGCTCAACAAACCAGAATATGTTTTAGATTTTAGATTCTTCAAAGAAGTTGAATGAGAAGGTGTGTCCAAACTTTTGACTGGTACCGTATATTAAAACTGAACAACTACCCAAGAAACGCAATCTAAAACTACACAAAACCAAGACCTTAAGGGGAAGGCAGAGAGGAACGGGTGAGTTTTAAGATTTGATTTTAAAAAGCGGCGTTCGGGAGTCTAAGGGCCCTGATCTTCTCCGGGGAGCTTATTCCAAAAGGCGTGGCCCACAGCAAGGAGAAGGCACGATCTAACATGGTAGCCAGCTTTGTTTTCGGGGGAGCCTCAAGGAGGTTGGAGTTGCCTAACCTAAGTGTCTTGGATGTGGATTGAGGGGTGAGGAGGCTCCAGGAGGTAGGTTTGGACCGGTACAGTTTATGGCCTTGAAGACCAGGAGAAGTACTTTTGAAAAATGATGCGTTGTTTTATTGGAAGCCGGTGGAGGGAGTGGAGGACTGGGGGTGATGTGTTGTGATATCCGTGTCCTGGTGAGAACCCGGGCGGCACTGTTTTGGACATATTGGGGCCATTGCAGTAACTGTGAGCATTGCAAATGTCCCTTGCTGTGGGACTAATAAAGGATTATCTTATCTTATCTTATCATTAGTTGTAGCCTGAAGGCAGAGAGTCATTGTGAGGAGAGTCGGTGCTGTTTAATAAGTATTAATAAGCCACAGTGTGGAGAAAGAAAAAAGGGATTTGGAGGATATGATAATGAGAATACAATCAACCAATATATCTCACCTGCTTCCAATCTGGATAATAACAACGTTTTTCTCAATATTAACAACTTCTCTTAAAATATTTGATTTATTCACAACTCAGATTTTGATATGATGAACACACTATAGCCTCCATGGTGCATGTAGCGTTGGCAGCTAGTGGATGAAAACAAGCACTAGAGCAAGTTAAACAAACTCCGGGGGAGATTCTTCTAATCTAATTTTTTGCCCCTCTTAAAAAGAAAACAGTAAAACAAAGAAAGTTAGCTCAATGGTATAACCCCAAAACCAGCAAACACAGAACATTGAAAGGATCTTGCAAGATAGTCAAAGAACTTATGCCTCAGATGTAGGGACTTCTATGATAAAATCCTAATTATTGGAGACAGAATTTGACACCTCCTGCCCTAATAAGCCAGTAACACTTTATCTTCTATCACAGGAACCTTAGCAGCTGTAAAAACCTGATATATATATTTAGACTACTTTTTTCCCATCGACCTTAACCAACCGTCGTCACCGTTTTTTTTTTTTTAAATCAAGCAGAAGTTCAGGTCCAGAAAGACCAAGCAGTCCTTGTCCAGCTCTGTGCCTACTTCTATCTGTTCTCATTGATGCCAGAGGGAGCTTGGGTGCTAGATCCTATTTATCATGTATTTATGGACATGTTTTTACCCCATTGGTAGACAATCTTTATTCAAGCTGCATTTATACAGTATGTTGTCCACTCTGTTTTCATTTTGACGATTTTATAAGTTCCTTATAGATAAATGAAGGTCTTTTGATTTGATTGGTTACATTCTATAAATTGGAGAATTTAGTGGGCTTCACCCAAAAAAACAAGGACTAAAAAGTTGGGATATTTTTGTCTCTGCTGATTTGACTTTAGGAAAAAAAAGAAAGGAAAAAAGAAATCTGCCTCCGGAAGCGCAGAGTCTGAATGTTTCACGTTTAAAATGAAGGGATAATAATTAGAAAAAATACATTTCAAACTGTATTTGCAAGCATTGGAAGTTACCTCGTCAGCCATGACAAACAGATTCTCCTCATAGGCGAAGTTGAGCACCTCTTCAATACACTTCTTACTCTGCACCTGACCTGGAGAACAGAATTTGGGAGACATCGATAACTATGATCCCTGGAAGTAAATACCAATCTGTTGTCAGGGGTCAAGCAACACAAGGTATTCAAAAATATCTGAACAGACAATGTAAATGTTTTCCCATCAAAATTTCTAATTTTCTACTAAAATAAATTCCCCTACATTTCAGCCCTCAACATGTTCTGAAAGTGAACCTGATCCAGTTAAATAAGAAACCACACTTTTGAAGTAATATTTAGCTGTCCCACTATCATCTGCAGGGAAAATTGATGGGTGTGCATTTGAAAATAATTAACTTGAAATTGAAAAAAAAAAAATAGGTTCGCAAACTGCTTGTCATGCATGAAATGTATCTAAAATTCAGAAATGGCACAAAAAATACTTTTGAATAATCTATAATGAGGCAGGAAATTTAAAAAATAAGTCAAAATAAGTAACGGAGAAACTGTTATCTTGTCAAAAAACTGTAATCAGAGAAAAGCAGGTCAGCAGGTACAGACAGGGAGGTACTGGGACTGAAAATCAGTATTTATGGCTTACGATGGTTTGTGATGGCTACAGTAGTTTTTTAAATTTACCACTAGACATGTGTGACGACTTTTGATTTGGTAAAAAAAAATTGCGGAGACATTAATCCCAGCTTTATGATAACATGATAAAAGGCACAACGGGACTATTCCTACAACATGGCGGACGACAAGGAGACCTTAAAGACACTACATAAATGGTGCTGAGGATGTACAGTTGGCACGGTGGACGGGGAAGCGGAGTTTGTGTGGGTCGACAGCAGGGCAACTACAACCCATACCTGCCGCTGACAGATGCCCACTGAATCCATGTTATGCCTGGGCTCGGGAGTAAAACAGAAGGATTCAAGGAGGGGGAGACAGAGGTACAGAGGTAACAGAACTCCAAATATTATGTCTCTAATAAAGTTTTTACTTTGTGACGGTGGTTTTGGTATGTTAATGTTGAGCTGGCAAATAGGCTCTTAGTACTTTGATTCAGTCACCAGATGGCGGCGGACAGCAATGAGCCTGGTAATGTTCTATTCCCCCTATTCGGATGGATCTACTTATGCGCGTTTCAGCCCTGTTGACCTTTACAACCTCCATTGTATTTGTAAATTGCATCATAAATGTTGTGGTCAAAGAGTAAGATAGTTGCATCATTATCAATACATCTTGGTCATAATGGGGATTTTGCCTTTGAAATTTTTTACGAGGCGATGATGAAAAATCTTATTTAGCTTCTACTCTAGCAGCGAGGTAACTTCAAGCTACGGTCTTATCAAACATTGCCAAAACAGCTAACTTATTTACTTCGTTACGACTTTCGAAAAAGCTTAAGAAAACAAAATGAAAAGAAACGCAAAAATGATTTTATGCGATTAACCTGGTCCCGCGAGTGGTTTGTTACACACGATCATCTGAGAAACTCTTTCATTGGAAACTCTTTCGGAAAAGATATGTGGCAGGGGATTGGACGAACCATCTGTCAATCAAACTCTTACCGAATCAGGAGAAGAACAATACATCTAATATAAAAAAAAGAAGAAAATATCCAGTTGTGATATAACAGATGCTACTGCAGCATCTAATACAACCTCTTCGGGGGAACACCGGACACGAATGCATTAACTTAAAAACCTGACAAGATGGAGTTCGGTGTGATACGTGATCCCGCTTTTTCCTTGTTATCTTGTGACGTCGCAAGTAACCAGCTGCCATGAAAGGTAAAAAAAAATTTCCCCAGGGACACATAATGGGACCAGTAGAAAAGAAGAAATGATTACCCATAGTCTTACTTAGTACTCGTAAAAAAACAAACGTTCAACGTGGGCCTTCCGGCTGTTGGTGTTGTCCAAGTTTACACCAGACCTGATATCAAACCCCTGCACGACTCCCTATTTATAGGCCGAACGGCTTGTGCAGCAGGCTGAGAATAGCAGTGTCATCTGACCTGTCATTTGACAGAGTTGGGAAGCCAAGAGCGTTTCAATTAAAAGAGCAAGAAGCTCATCTTTCTATGCTGGGATCTCATCGCTTGTCTGAAAAATCAAAAAATGTCCTACCAGTGGGGTTTCCGGGGTTTATGATGCAGAGGACTCTGGGCTGGCACTGCTGTTTTGCCGCCAGGTAAGCTCGCTGCAGTTCCTCGATATCCAACGCCCAGCAATTGTCCTCATCCAGGTAGTAGTGGACGTGCACCGCCTCCAGCTCTGATATGGCAGCTGAGTAGAGCGGGTACTGAGGGATGGGAATCATCACGCCGGTCCTGGAGGCGCCCTGACCCGATACCATCAGCTTCAAGATGCTCTAGAAAAAACCCCAAATATGACGTGATGTGATTCATTCGTTTGTAGGAGCTGAACCACCCCCCCCCACTATCAGACTACCACATTGCTCACCCAATCAGAAGCACCCATTTACAATTTTCCCATTACGTTTCAATTTCCTGTCTCCTCCCTGTTCATACTGTTCATACCATGATGCCATCACTGGCCCCTGTGGTGAGGTAGATGCTGTTCCAATCAGAAGGTACACCCTGGTCTCTACGGGTTATGTAGTCAGCGATATCCCGACGGATACACTCCACCCCCTGGCTGGCACTGTACGAGCCTGAATTTAAAAGAAATACACAACATACAGTACCAGTCAAAAGTTTGGACACAGCTTCTCATTCAACTACTTTGAAGAATCTAAAATATAAAACCTATTCTGGTTTGTTGAGCATTTGTTTGTTTACCACATAATTCTATATGTGTTCCTTCATAGTTTGGATGTATTCAATATTAATCTACAATGTAGAAAAAAAGAAAAAAAAAAAGAAAAACCGAAAAATTGAATGAGAACGTGTGTCCAAACTTTTGACTGGTACTGTACAGTAACACCAAATGGTTTTAAACATGCAACTATAATAAAGATGTACATTTCTTAATATCAATTTAGATATTAATGTTATTTAATGTCACAATGCAGTACTACAGCTAATATGTGTATATCATTTATGAGGGAGGAAACTGTTGTGGTCCAAGTTCACACATCTGTTTGAGTAGTCTTCTCTAGTAAAACAATCTAGCATGTTAAATAGTTCTTGGTAAATATGCCTCTATAGTATTTTACGTCAACTGCCATCTATTGTCAACATGTGTATTTAAGCATGTTTAGGCATGATTGTATGTATGATCTATGTTCTATACGCAGAGATGTGATGCAGCGGATAGGAGCCCAAGACAAATTTCCCTGGGGGAGAATAAAGTATATCTTATCTTATCGCTCACACACACACACACACACACACACACACACACACACACACACACACACACACACACACACACACACACACACACACACACACACACACACCTAGGCTCTGTCCCCCACAGTCATGGAGAATGCGCTGGGCTCGTTGCTTGGCATCATCAGGGAAAGCTGGACTCTCCAGCAGTTCTGGGAAACAACACAGAGCCACCACCTGTAGAGCGGCAGAATGCAAAAAAAGATTACATTCCAACACACGAACGACAATAAGAGATGGCAAAGGGCAATTATCAAATGGTTGGCTTGTATTGGACTCAATCAAATGGAACAAGTGGATATTTAATGATACAATAGTTAGTTATCATAGAGAACATTCAATATGAATGGATTTCTGTGCAGACAATGTTCTTAATCTTTTCCTTCGGATGCGTTTAATGTCGCTCCAGTAGGGGAACTGAGAAATGAGCTCATCTAGAGGTGCAGCCTATATATACACAAACACACACACACACACACACACACACACACACACGCTGCCCACTTTAATGGGTACACCTTGCTGGTACTGGCTTGAATTGCCTTAATTGGCAAAAATAAGTATATATATTATTTAGATGATTGTTGTCTATATTGACAATATAATAATAATAATATCAGTAGTTGTTGTAGATTTGTTGGCCGCACACCTGACGAAGAAAAGTAATTGGCTGCTGGCCCGTAGCGTGGGCATCACCGATGTTGGCTTTGATGACTTCAGTGAAAGGCTGCTTCACTCCCTGGAGAGACAAGAAACAAAGATTATCATCAACAGGCTTATTTAAGGCTTCTAGTGTTAGAAAAACACCCCTCTCATTCATGCACATGAGCTGTGTCCCAATCCAGCGGCCGCATCCTTCTTAGGGTGTACTTGTAGACCGATTACGTCACAGCGGCCGCGACGAGGCCGTCCCATTTCAAAGACTCCTTCTAATGCGGCCTACATTCAGAGGGTACATCCCAAGTCTCTTAAATTGCCTCCTCGATTCCCTCACTTGCGTCCTTTCCTTGCGTCTTAGTCCCGCCCACCAGGGATGCATGGAGAGACGCAAGGAAACCAGGCGAGGAGAGAGGAAACGAGGAAACGTGTTTTAAGAGACATGAGACGTCCTTTCCTCTGAAGAGTCACGTGAAGTGACGTCTGTTTCTGACGGACGCTGAACACAGCAAATCATCACTGTACTAATATTAATAATGAAACACAGTAATCATCACTGTACTAATATTAATAATGAAACACAGTAATCATCACTGTATTAATATTAATAATGAAACACAGTAATCATCACTGTACTAATATTAATAATGAAACACAGTAATCATCACTGTACTAATATTAATAAGCGCAGGACCGATTTGTACCGGCGAAATGCATTTGTCTTATTTATGAATTATTAACGTCTGTATGTTTTGAAATTGGGATTGTGATGTCATTATTAAATAATCCAGAATATGATTATGTTTCCTCCTAAACACTTGAATTAATTTATTAGGCTCAATGTTTCGGGGTAAATTGGAATTACATAACTCATCAACCTGACACTCAGGAATTATCAGTCTCATATGAATAAATGGAAATGAAGATATGTAAAAGTGTTTCTACAGACAGACAGACTCTCCAACTCTTTAACTCTCTTTCTAACTTTAATCCATTCAGTCTGTGATCTGTCATCACTCTGGTATTAAACTCCAGTGATGATGAGTTACATCAGATCAGTACGATCGGCTGCAGCATCCAATCAGATAACAGATGAACGATGAGGGGGCCCTCACAACACTTCCTGAAAGGATGCTCTCGTGCATCCTCGCTCCTCTCTCCTCGCTCCTCGGTGCTGTAATAAGAGCTTTGGGACGGCCGGCAATATGGCGGCGCAGAACGACTTCCGGTTCAAGCGAGGAGCGAGGAAACGACAAATAAGAGACTTGGGATGGACCCAGAGGATACAACTGATGGCTCCTTCACGGCCCAACATATCCCAAGATGCATTGCGTGCCGGTGAAGTTGATTATTATTTTATTTAATGACATGGTGACTAGTGGACCAGTAGCGGGAGAATTCACATTTAAATGTAATTATTGGTTTAATAATAATCATTAATGTTATGTTAAAATGATTAAGTGACGTCACGCTAGTAACTAACCAGCTGACTCGTGTCTCGCGTTACCTCTTTCGTGACAACCGCAGCTGGTTGCTAGGAGACGGGAGCGGCTAAAAGGGTGGGGGCGCGAAAAGCTAGTGACGCGCACAGACACCCTCGTCTTATTGCGGTGGAGCCTCCGCGGTATTCAAAGGACGCGGCCGACGGAGACCGTGAAGGCTGAGTCCTCCTCAGGCTGCAGCCGCTGGGTTGGGACACAGCTTATATATATATATAGCGTTAGGTTAAGCCATTAACCTGCTGCAGCCCCCTCTCGATGTCCCCCGCCCTGGTGACGATGGGTCCTCTCACGGCGTACTCCACCGCCTTCACCTGCGGGTTTAAGGTCGCCATGGTCAGGGTCTTCTCTCGCGCCCGGGCCGCATTTCCCGTCGTCTTCACGGACGCCCCCACCGTGCTGACCCGCTTCGACCCGGACCGCGATATAGTCCCACGAGGCACATTTAATAAGTGTTTAAGACGATGCATATTCACTGCAGGTCGGCTGGATGGCTCATGTGTGGTTCATGTACAAACACACCGGTAGTACAGACATAGTGAGTGACGCGCAGTGACGTGTGTGTGTTCTTCCCGCTGACTCACGCGCGCGCTCCTCGGGTCAACACCCAACGTACGCTCATACTTATTTTAAACGTTCTTCCATAGACTGTAGAGCATTTAAAATACTTGTTTTTTTGATAAAGATTTTTTGTCCCAAGATTCAACATATAACAAAAGTGTTCAACAAAAAGACAGCTTGTATATTACACACACAAAAAAAGGAAAGAAGCTTCCAACCCCAAATACCTTTAGAAGGAATGTCCTTGAGTTCCTCCAAACTTACGTCATTACAGATTTCTCTTTTTGTTTCAAGGATGGTTTCTTTGGTGTGGTTGAGCCTAAAAAAGACAAGGACGGAAAGTATTTCATAATAAATCTTTCATTTTTTGCTTGCTAAGTACCACATCCACAAATGCAAGTTTGGGGGCTCTAAACCTTTCTTTCCAGTGTTTAAGAATGAAGTCAATGAATATTTGGACTATATTCAAAGAACTTTAAAGCTATGAGGACTGTGCAAATCTATTCAACACTTGTGATCTCGCTGGACTGACTGATATTGAAAGTCTTCTAACTGAGTTGTTGGTATGATTTGGACTGTTTATTGTGTGATCTTGCTGGACATTTTTTAGATTCCCTGGCGTAATATGAATTACATTTTTGTTTGCTGTTTGTATGTGTCTGTGTTTTATATGTATGAACAAATAAAGTTATTGGAAACAAAAAAAAAAAAAAAACATTGGAAGGAAGTCTCTCCATCAGTTTGTATGGGTCCAAACTAAGTCCATACTAGTGAAACAAGTTAACACACTTGGAATATATGATTGAGAGGCTGAATATGAATATACAGACTTTTTCTAGCAACACTGTATTTCAGGCGGTGGTTGCCAGACTGGCTGGGCACGAACATAGAAAAAAAATGGCAATATTTGTCCTAAAATACTTTTATCTTTTCCCTCTCTTGCAGAGAGACTGATAAAAGATGGTATAAATAGGCTATCATATATATTACCAATAACACCATCACATCTACAGTAACACTCCTTATATTCAAAATCCATTATGTAATCTTTTAACAATCCATCAGTCCATTATCGACATGGCTTTACCTGCCCACTGTAGGTGAGTTCATATAGGTGAGAGGTGGCGAACCCAGGCTGACACACGTACAGTACAGTAGCTTATTTGAGCAAATCACATCCACACCAGATTCTTTAAAAAAAAAAAAAAAATAATTAGAACCCACACGTCTGTGCCACACATGTGGGATGGACTGCAGGACACCCACACAGAGACAGGGAGAACACAGAGATCCACTTCGACAGGCCAAATCCAGAAACACTAGCTTTTACACACACATTTCAATGAAGGAAAACTGAAGAGAGTAAAGTCATTGTTACAAAAAAAAACCCTCAGAGGACAGTGACAATGACATCAGAAAAAAAAAGTAGAATGCATGTGGCCTACTGGTCTGACTTCACTGGTTTCTGAGTTTATTATTGATTTGATTTGGTAGACAGAATACATATGTTAAGGATACAAGTCTTACATGGAGTTTGTGTTAAGTGAGAGTTTGAAACATATCAATTTTGTACCTAAATATATCCGTATAGCATCTCTTTAAAATGAGATGATTAAAGGCATTTTTGTTTTTGGGACACAGTTCGTCGAAGAGGAGAATAACATAAACACTAAGATTTCTAACCCATGTAATACATTCAGGACTACATTCAAATTAAATTTTTGGATTTTAAAATCTCCTAATCATCCACAACTCACTTCTCATGCCCCCGACTGGATTTAACCCACATAACTGAACAGTGGTATTTATTGTATTATTATTGTAATTAATATTCTGAACTAATAGAACCGATCTCTGGTAACTCTTGGGATATGACGATTAAATAAATGTAATCTGTAAAGAGGATATTTGTGCCCTGACAGTCTGCTATATTTTGGAGGATGTTTTTTTTGTGGGAAATATTATAATTATTAATTCACTCACTCACTCACTCTCACTAAATACAAGTTAGACAGATTGATCAAATTAATTTAATTTTTTTTAAGGAGAAAGTATTCCCTCAAATTGACATAGTCTATAAAAGAAATGACAATGGCAATCAAAAAAAAAATCTTTATTGCAACTTCAGTATATATAAGAAAGCACACAGTTACCAAAATGTTCCGTTCCCTTCCATAAGCTTGAAGCTACTGAGGATGTTTACTTCACACAGTCCATCTATTGCAGATGAATATAATGTTTCTTTAGGTGCAGATGTTTGTATCTAAAAAGAAAAAAGTTGGGAAATATCATCAATGCCTCTTTTCCTGGTTCTTACGAATGTACAATCCATAATCAAGAAACATATATTTGCATGTGTGTGGTGGGTGTATAATACAAGGTTTCCGAAGAGCTGTGATCTCAACACCTTCTACTTCAGTCTCAAGCTTCAGCAGGTTTCGGAATCTCATCCCATCATCCAAGTGAAAGATTAAAGTTCAGCTCCAGCCAGTTCTGCCCTCTTTGGTCATCCACTTGTTATTTGATCTTTTTTCTTTCTACGATAGGTTCTCTGTGCCAGGATTCTCAGTTATTCAGGCCTTAATCTATAAAATGAGTCTTTGACCCAAGATCTTGCGGTTGATCTCAGCCAAGGCCACAGAAAACACAAAGGCCTTCTCATCCGAAAGACTGGCATAAATGTCCACTTCCTTCTCCTGTTTCTCTGTGGACACAATAAAACAAAATCAATAACAGAAAACTCATTTTTTGGCAATACATTATTTATCTATATCGTCACGCTAACTAAGAGTCAGTATTGTAGTGTCAAATTTCAATCCGGAGCAGAGGTTTTCAAACTGGGATTAGCGCCTCCCTGTGGACGAGCGGGAGAGTTGAGTATGAGTGAGGTGCAAGAGACATGAGGCAAAGACAGTGCAGGGGTTGGGCATGGGGGGGGGGGGGGTTCATCGGTGACAAATGGGTTGAAATAACTTCATTAATACCAGTTTATAAGAAGCTAAGAGATGATTGCTGTTCTCTCCTGTGTCAAAGAAGGAGACCAAAAATTGCTGCTGTGTTTCGACAGTTGTAACATTCAATTAAGGATAGACATCACAAGTATTCATGAGTTACGTTATGGACTTACCATACGATCATGGACAAGACCTCGACCACATTTATGTTATCGACTTAAAATATATAGACATGACCTTAACCAGTTGTAAATTATCGACTTATCGTAGGATATATACCTTCATTCTGCCCATTATGTTCACTTGCTTGCTTGTTTACATAAGAACAACACCAACATTTGAGCCAACATGGTGCTAAACAGGCAGGACTTTGCACTTTTTGTTCAGAAAAGGTCCTCACCATTGAGGACCTGGATTAGCAGTACATTGCCTGTTAAGGAATGAATGACCTCTATAGCCCTGGGCCAAATTATTAAGCTATTATACTATCATCAGTGGCATAAAATGGTCTTAAATGATAATAAGTTAATGACAATTATTCCTGTGACAATGTATCTTCCAACAAAAGTAGTTATCATGAAAAGACCTAGTCACGACAGACTTAAAATAAGAAGGTGTGACTAATCACTTCTTTTACCTTTCTCCTCTTCCTGCTTCCTCAGACCTACTGTTTTTGGTCTGCCACGCCCCCTCCGAATGGGATCCGATTGGCTGTTGGCTCGCGATCGCCGCCTGTTCTCCATGTCACTTGTTAAAGAAGAGTCTATCCTTTCTCTGCGAATGCGTTCTGTCCTCCTCCGCTTAAAGTCCAGCTTGTCTGAAGCAGAAAATAGATTATCCCCCCCAAAAAAGGTAACATGGTAAGTGTGGGTTAGACTGGTTCCAGGCAGGCACAGTTGTTTCATCTTCACAATGTATGCCACCTATCAGTGATTGCACACTCAAAGTCCCGACAGTCGTATTTTAGTGCTTTTTGAGACATGTTTCAATTGGTAAAATTAAAAATATCCAGCGAATTTTGTGACATTTGTCATGGATTTGACCAAACTCCCTCATCATTATCATTAATCATTAAATGCGTTGCTGATTTCAGCGAGGTGATCTCTCCATTATGCATTCAGAACTTCATCACTTCAACACATGACTTATCACCATATTCATAAAACATACTCTTATTTTGTCATGATGGTTTCTATGTGATGGGTTGACCTGCCATACTTGCATCCCGTTAAAAGAAAAATGTGTTCTGAGGACGCGGTCAGATCTATTCAAGGCCTGTGATCATGGCCATAGCCAGCTATGAGGTCAAAGAGGGCCCGACCGTGGGCTTTACAAGGGGATTTACATAATGCAGGACATTTAAGGATTCAAGGATCATTTAGTGTCATTATGCAACACAACGAAATTCAGTTGTAGCAAATTTAACAAAACACAAGACAAACAAAACAAACAAAAACAGTAGGACATTCCTGTAGTGCATTTGTTTTTTGAATTTGCATCATAAAAGGAATGCAAACAGCAGCAACAAAAACAATCCTCTGGGCAGAAAAAAATGGCCGACATCAACTTTGGCTATGTTTGAGCGCCAAGCAATCAGGATGTGAACACAGAGTCCACCTCTTCTCGTCCCACTTTTCTGCAACCGGGCATCAGAGAGCAGTAGGCTGGGCAGTGGTGTAGCCTCAGGTCCTAGCTGGGTTTAGCTTAGCATCAATCTCTGCTCCCCTCCCTCTCCTCCCTGGGGCAGTTTGGTGGCGTTTGGTGGGACGTGGGCGTTGATCGTCTTAAAGTCCGCTGTACTTAATCCAATTCCCATGCTTCATTTTGAGATGTTGATGGGTTTTCAGTGTTTGACTCTCAAAAAAACTCTGGGGGAAGACCCTCAGAGCCCCCCCCCCCCGAATAGCTACAGCCCCGTTTCTGATTATACCATAAGCACCACAGCACGTTGCAGTGCGGTGTATTCATAAATCCATGGCAGACGGAGAGACTTATAACAGCATTGAACAATGTCATAGAATAACATCACTTTGCTCAACACACACACACAGACACACACACACACACACACACACACACACACACACACACACACACACACACACACACACACACACACACACACACACACACACACACACACACACACACACACATGCTGAAGAATCAAACAAACCTTAAAAACAAGGTAAAACTATTTCAGGCAGAATTTATGCAGGTTGAACCTTACCTGCTATAGCTGGAGAAGAGCGCTCATTTAATTTGGCATTTAGAAGTTTTCTGCTAATAAACACATAACCACATGGACAGGACTTGCAGGCAACTGGAATCTAGAGGAGAATCAAACAGGAAACACACAGACGATTAAATGATTAAATGACTGTTAAAGTTTATAGAAAATGTAAACTGCTTCTTCCTCTTGAAGCATCAAATGTGTTGTCAGGACAATCAGCGAGTTAAATTATGCAATATATCTAACGTTCTCTAAATGTTGTTTTAAAAACAACATTTAGAGAACGTTAGTTCATTAGTAATTAAGTGTTCCACGGACGCAAGGATATAACGTTGAATGTTGGGAACACACGTTTAGGAAAACCACAGTCTGGAATTATATGGAAAACAATGTTCGAAAAACGTTGGGAAAAAAACTTTGAGAGAACAACATTCTAAGAGGGTTTTTATACAACAATTAGAAAATGTAAGAAATTGTATACAACAATGTTAGAACGTTAGTGCTGTGTTCACACCAAAACGCGAAGCGAAATATTCGCGCCGCGTTACTCGCGGGAGTTTATTCACGTAATTTGTGCTAGACGCGGCCTATCTCCATGGAAAAAGTGATCAACTAAACCATTTATTTCCGCCATCAAACATGAAGGTAATAACCACTTATTCCTGCGTTGTGGTTGTTGTGGAAGTCCCAGAAATCCCTGAAAACTAAACGACCTCTTGTCTGGCTTTATAACATCATCTGGAGGCGCTGGGTGAATCTAATCGAGCTGTATTTACTGAATTCGCAAGCCACATTTTGGCTGGTTTACTACAGCTGTATGTACCCAAAATAAGCTATTTTTGCAGTGATTTAAATGCAATAAATTTTAATTTGTATGTAATCTACTCGCGCGAGAAATTTGTGCTGCGTTTGGTGTGAACGCAGGATTAGATTACAGCATTCAGAGAATATCTGACCCGAGAAGTCTCCAAGAACGTTCAGGGAATGTTGTGAAACCTAGATCTAAAAACAACATTCCGGGAAAGTTCCAAATAAATTCTGGAAAACAACGTACCAAGGTACCAACTGACTGAAACCCACAGATCTAAATAAAACACAGATTCATCTTCTAAAATAGTGAATAAGTTGACATAAGGATTTACAATTAAATAATGATAACTTTAATTGATTCTGAAATGTTAATCAGTCGCATTTTTCTGTTAACTCTTCTTCTTGGCAGAAATGAGATCTCACATTGTTCCCTCTCTTTACAGACAAAAGCTTCATTGGAAGCATCATTTCACAGCACAACAAAAAGTACGCCGTTTATTATTTGTCTCAAAAGTTGCAAGTGGCTTTAAATCTTTAAATCCACTTCGAAAAACAGTCAAGGCAGTCCTCACTTTTGGGGTTCGCATATAAACTAGGCATTACGGTAATGCCTTCATAATAAGCGCAATTTCCGGTGAACATGATAGGACACATTTATTGAATGAGTCAGTCAATAAATCTGTCAATGATAGATTAATTAATTTCAATATTAAAAACAAATAAATTAAACTACATGATTACAAAACCAAAATATATTAATAAAGAGCAAATTTCCAACGACCAATATGACTTTAAAATAAAAGTATACTACATCAAAATCAGCAACTTTAAGGTTACACTAAGTGACTAGTTTCACTTGGGATTGATAGCAGAACACCTCAGAGAATATCAGGACATTCTTATGTAGAATTTCAGAATAAGAGCCCTTTAAAATCTAAATTATGAGCTAAACAGCTAAATTCAGATTCAAATTACAAGGAAATGGTCTATAGTTATAAACTAATTTGACTTCAGATGGATAGCAGACAACCTCAGAGTGTCACTCAGAAAGCCCTTTAAAATGTTATGCATAAACTAACCTCAAATCCCATTAATGAGGCAAATTATCTCTGAATCCACATTAGATTTAAAAGGAATTTGTCAAAAGTTACAAACTAATTTCACTTTAGATGGATAGCAGACAACCTCAGAGTGTCACTGAGAGAGAATCAGGACATTCTGATGTAGGATTTCAAAATGAAATCCCTATGAAATCACATTTATGAGCTAACTGCCCTATAAACTCAGATTAGATTTGAAAATAAATGGTCACTCAAAGAGAATCAGGACATTCTGATGTAAGATTTCAAATTTAAAGCCCTTTAGAATCACAATCATGAGCTAACTTCCCTCTTATTTCAGATTTGATTTAAAAGGATATGGTCTATAGTAACAAACTAATTTCACTTCAGATGGATAGAAGACAACCCCAGAGTGTCACTCAGAGAGAATCAGGACATTCTGGTGTTGAATTTCAAAATTAAAGCCCTTCAAATCCTATTTATGTGTCAATTTATCTCTAATTTCAGATTAGATTTAAAAGATATGGTCTATAGTTACAAACTCATTTCAATTCAGATGGACACCAGACAATCCCAGAGTGTCACTTATAGAATATCAGGACATTCTGATGCAGAATTTCAGAATAAAAGTCACTTTAAAATCATGAGCTAATTTTATGAGCTAAACTTAAATCACATCTCTAAATGAGAGAGAAGTTGCTCCATGAATGGGATTTTAAAGGGCTTTCATTTTGAAATTCTACATCAGAAAGTCCCGGTATTCACTGAGCTACACACTGATTTTGTCTGCTATTGTTCTAACGTGAAATTAGTTTGTAACTATTGACAAATTCTTTTAAATCTAATGTGAATTCAGAGATAATTTGCTTCATTAATGGGATTTGAAGTTTGTTTATGCATTACATTTTAAAGGGCTTTAACTTTGAAATTCAACACCAGAATGTCCTGATTCTCACCAAGTGACACTTCGAGGTTGTCTGCTATCAATCTGAAGTGAAATCAGTTTGGAACTATACACCAATATCTTTTCATTCAAATCTTAAATAAGAGGGAAGTTAGCTCATGATTTAGATATTTTAAAAGGGCTTTTATTCTGAAATTCTATATTAGAGGTTCCTGATATTCTCTGAGGTGTTCTGCTATCAACCCCAAGTGAAACTAGTCACTTAGTGTATCCTTGAATTTGATGTAATATAATTTTATTTTGAAGTCTTAATGGTCATTGGAAATTTACTGTTTATTAATATATTTACTTTTACTAATAAATGTTGTTTAATTTATTTGTTTTTAATATTTAAATTCATTAACATATCATTGACTGACTCATTAAATGACTGTGACACGTCCTATCACGTTAACCTGAACGGTGCTCTTATTTTGAAGTCAGTTCTTATCGTAATGCCTGGTATAGACGCGCACCGCAAAACAACCGTGAGGGCTGACTTGACTGTGTTTTGCACACAACCGATGTACCGTTTTCTAAAATGTCATGACTGTAATCCAACATAATTAAATAAGATTCACTATTGACAACGATCCAAACGGGGAAAAATGTATTTTCCTCACCTGTTGGTCGCATTCAGGACAGGATTTAGTAGCCATTTTGACTTTCTTTGTTTTATTTGCAGACATAGTCCGTTTCATACAGCTGTACGGTAACTACTGCTACTTCTCTCTGTGATACATGGACGGCGACCGATATGCTCCAGGTACACCGATATATGCATTCAAGAAACCCAGGCCGATGTGTCTAAATGACAACACACACAAACATTACAGTGTACGAGAAACGAGCTAATACTGGGCGCATGCGCAGACAAAGTTCCACTGCTGGTATGTTGCATTCAAGTTACTTCGGGAAAAATGGTAGATATCAGGCTCCCTTACACTCTTGGTTCTCATCAGCCCCCCAAAAAACAACCTTGATATAAAAAACCCTCTATATTAATATACTTAATTTCCACACCATGTGTTCCTGCATCTCCATGTTTATTTAGCATTTTTTGCTTATTCTTTTTCTTTTCCAAATTTGCAAAAAGTGATCACGCTCTTCATCAAATGTTTTTTTTTTAAAGGCCAGCGCATCGAATCCTCATTTTTATTTTTATTTAATTTTATTGTATAATATGTTTTATTTATTACCTTAATCTGTTTCTCTGTCCTTCAGCTGCTGCAACACCTGAATTTCCCCCATGGGGATCAATAAAGGAATATCTATCTATCTATCTATCTATCTATCTATCTATCTATCTATCTATCTCCACTTGGCCTACACATTCCTACTGTACACCTGAAGTTCTAAGCAAGGATGTAAAATGATTTCTTTCAGGAAGGTTGACTTCCAACAACTACGACTATGGTGTCCATATCTTTGCTTTACAAGAAATATTATTTTAGAAAAAAATTGTGTTCGATTCTAAATTTATCTCTTGGAGTCAAGTTTTATAACCTTCCCCGTCTGCATCTGTACATACCAACGGTATTCAATTAAGACTTTTTCATCTCCAAAGTGGGACACGTTAGGTCGGCACATTTTCACCTCAGCTGTTCAGTTTTGCTGTGGAGCCCCTCGTCACATGGCTCCGAAGCCATGATTAACTCAACGGCATCACTCTTCATGGCCTGGACCATCAACCCTATCTGCTTCCATTGTGGGTGTTTGAGGGACTCCGATACTTGGGCATGCTTGTTACTAACACATTCATGGATTTGGTCCTCAAATCTTTCAGGTGCTACTAGATAAATGTAAATCCGATACAAGTACGTGGGCCTCCCTCCCCCTAACACTTGCCGGCGGGGGTCAGTCTTAAAAAAACGGTTATTCTGCCAAAATCTTTTCAATAAATCCTTTTTCAGGAGTTTGATCAGCAGCTGGATGCGTTCATCTGGAATAACAAGTCCGCCTGCCTTAGGACATCAATTCTTCAGCTTCACAAGTCCGAAGGGGGCTTAGCACTTCCGAATCACCGCCACTACTTCTGGGCCTGTGACATTAACAAGCTTCTGTATTGGGTCAACCTCAAACATTCTGGCTCCTGCAAACCCTAGGTTCATAACGAGATACATCATAGTCTTATTTTCTTTACACTCCCAAGATTTAATCTCAGCTTCCCATAGTGGCTCAAAGAAAAATGTCAAGAAACCCAGTTGGCATTAACAACTAAAATCCAGATTTGGAAAAAAAAACCTGGAACCACATTCCAAAATGAGTTGGTATATGTTACTTATAGCCAAATTGCCTACGTGAATCCAGCCCCCACTACAACCCTCAAGGACTCCTGGGAGCGTGACTTGGGGACTGATATCTCAGTCAATGCAGCATTACATTACATTACATTACAGTCATTTAGCAGACGCTTTTATCCAAAGCGACTTACAGGAGCATTCTCAGTCTGGTTCACTCATTATCAAAAGCAAATTTACCCTTGACAGAAGCAATGCCTGTAACAGCTGTGGGGCATCCCCCAGCCGGCCATTTCCACATGACTCGGATATGCCAGGGGCTTATCCTTGTTGGTTCCAAATGTCTTCAAAAACCTTTACCAGGACAACAACACTTCTATAGACTCCAACCCCCTGAACGCTTTGTTTGACCTGCCCCCCCTTCATTGGAAACATGCCTCGCCCAATGTATGAAAAGGTGGCTACAGGAAGTCTTACAATGCATAAAACTTGAAACTAAGATTCTCACCAAAAAGATCTTTGGCAAAAAAGTGGGTGTGGCAGCGAGAGTGGCCTATGACAAAGAGGCGCATCACTTCTGGAACAGATTCTTTGACCATGGCCAAGCTCCTGAACCGCTTGAGGCATCGTTGCACTAAGCAGAGGTGCAGTTTCATTTTGCCATGGAGGTCAAGTGTTGGTGAGCTGAATGTAATTGTAAAATTAGCAAAAAAAATATGTGCAAATATGTATTGTTAATATCAATTTTATTTCAGCAAATGACAATGATAATTGCTATTTAATCTTTATTTGATTTACAAGTAGGTGTACACAGATTTAAAAAGGGGGAAAAGAAATTGGTCAATAACAGATCAACAATAATAGCGAATAGGAGACATTAGGAGACACAGTTGTCAGTTGCTGCAGCACACATGTACATCGTATGGTACTCAGCATGGCGACTTGTTAACTAGCATACAATCCTGAGAAATCACTCCACCCCCCACCCCCCCCACCACAGATTAATCCGAAACAACAGTCTCACCAAGCAACGGGATTTCATTGATCAACAAAAAAATGATGAAAAAGTTTGACATTGTAGTTGGTGAACTGAAGGCCTTATAGTACAAGCAAACTAAAGCATGCACAACACATGCTGCAGTTCTGAATGTGTCAATCCACTGGCGACAAGTCCAGAAATAAACTAATTCATGAACTATGGAGTCCATAGAAGGATGGAGAGACAGAACTGATTTTATAAAAAAAAAAAAAAAAAAAAAAGAAAACAGCGCAAGTATGAGGAAAAACATGTCAATTAGTGAGGTTTTTTTGGAATAATTTGTAATTTCATTGCAGCACAGAATGGCAGAGGAATTAAGGATCATGCAAAATTCTACACAATTATAAACTGAATTGACATCCATCCGTTTTTTGATGGGAACAACATTGTTTGCACCTTTTTCCTTTTAGGGCCAAACTTTGCTTACGCTTCAATTTGTCTGGTCTTCAGTTTTGGTTGGTCACCAACCTCTTAAAAGCTTGCGACAAACCCAATCCCTAAAGAACAGCAGAGTTATAGATGATTATTAAGGGATGGAAGCCAGCTCGCGATACAGCTGTAACACCACTAGTAAGATTCTGTAGCCGTTATAGAACTCTCTAATACGCACTTTCCATATGGATGTGAAGAGAGGTGATACACCTATGTCAGCTAGTGAGTCTACCGTTGACAATAAAATGATAATAGGTTAAAGACAAATTAGTCAGGCAGGAATTCATAAAAGGAATATGAATGCCCCACGACTGCCACAAGCGCACACTGAAACTTAGTGCAGTGCAGCTGGCACACGCTTCTTAAAAAATGGAACATCTCCAACCTGTCGCAGAATACAGTTCTGCTAGTGAGGGAACGTGAAGATGAAATGATGCAGAAAAACATTAACAATAATTATAATAATAAAATGAAGTAGTGAGTTCTTTGAGCTCTTCTCGACATGTATTTTTTTTTTTTAATCTCAGGCCTACAGGATGGGATACTGTGTGTGCTGTTGTATTTTTCTATAATATAGTGAAACATCTAAAGGGGTAGACTTCCTTCCAACCTGCGATCGTTTTTTTTAAAGGACCAGGCCCTCATAGGCGGGGCCCTCAGACTCAGGGGATTCTCTCTGCAGGCGAAGGTGCTCCAGTGTGTTGTGGAAGTGTTTGTTGATCTGCTCCGTTTCCTCGCTCGCCTCCAGGTTGGGAAGATCTTCCCTGATTTTCTGGATAAGCTGGTTTAATACCGCGACGGTCACCTAGAGGCGTGGAGGACGAGGGACAGTGTAAGAGCTCCCGTTTGTGGTGCGACATTCAAATAGCTTGTATTGACTGCATTCACATGGCATGGAACACAATGGAAACAACTGTCTACATGCTGCAAAGGTTCAAAGTATTGATGCAAGATAACAGCTCTAGCCAGGAGAAATGAACAATACAGGAACCAGGTTTACCTCAGAGTGACGGCAGTAACCAGGCAACCTAAGAGCATGCAAACCAATACTAGGAACGGGTGTCTTAATCATGCAGACATCTGAGGTGTCCTACCGCATCGTTTTCCCTCTCGTAGAAGCAGACGTATCTGTTGAGGATTTCAATGAAGAGCTGGACTTGCAGCGATGGGTCCATACACTGGTTGGCGATCTTGAGGGCTTTCTTTAAACATTCCATCACCCGCTTGCCATCACGAATCTAAAAATGCAACATAAAGTTCTTTAACAGTGATAGTTGTGGGAACAGATTCAAGTTCTAATGTGTCTTTTTTTTTTGGGGGGGGGGGGCGTCCTGGTAACCTAAGGGGGTTTAGAACCTTGACCATGTCACCGGTACGTCCACCGATTCAAGCCCACCTAGGGACCTCAGTTGCAGATCATCCGCCAACTTCTTCCTCTCGTTTCCCCGTCACCTTTCTAATATTTTTTCTATCTTAAATAAATAAACATATGTACTTGAATTTGGCGTATTAACACAGGCTAAATGCAAAAAAAAAAAAAAAAAAAAAAAGGTTAGCTTAGAACCTTTGACTTGCATGCCTCCACGGTGAACAGAGAAAAGCCTTGATGAACCAATGTAAAAAGGGAGCCGCATTTAACAACAGCAAAACGATATCCAAACATCTGTTTACAAACTCTCACACAACGAGTCCAGATGATTAATTTCAAATAGGTTGGAATTCTTATGTTTCGCTTTAGTTCTGCTGTTAAACTTGGCCTCCGTTAACTTCAACTCATCAAGGACCTACTCAGTTTGCGTCCATTTCTGGTTTCTTCGTTCATAGTGGAGGCATCCACAGTGTGAAACACAGTTAGTATTTGATATACAGATGGTCATTCTTATGGGTGAAGTATTTATTTAAGACGGACAAGTGAACTGAAAATGGAAATAGTGTCATTCATCACTTCATGTGCATAATGAAAAATGGAAAATTGCAGGTCCCATCACAAGTGCAAGCCCCCGTTTGGTGTAAAAGTCAAAACATCAACAAACCTTTAGTTCGGGAGTATACTGCGCATTACGTTACCTCCATGTATGCAAAGGTTTTTCACAGATATAAGTTTGTTTGAAATTCCAACACACCTCTTCACCACTTTTGTCGGTGCTGCGACCCGACCAAAAGAGATGAGCGCAGATGCTGACGGCTCGGCACTGGTCGGGCTTCTTCAGCAGCTTGGAGGCGGCCAGCGCACACTGAGTCCTCAGCGGCTCGTGGTTCTCCTCGCTGAAACACCGCATTCGCTCAAAGGTACCGATGATCAACGTGATGGCTGCCAGCTGGGCTTTGGAGTCACTGATCTCATCCTCATACAGAGAGAAGGCCTGGTGAGCAAGAGAACAAGTACAAAAAAGGTGATGTTGGTGGGCGAGGAGGGAGAGAAGAATGCGAAAAAGGGAAACAGCTCAAGGTTTAACGATTTTAAAAATCGCAGAGCCTAAAACAATCGAATTCTTTCGGCAGATGCCACGAAGGTTTACCATCTTTAGGTCGTCCATTTGGTCAGGACCAAAGACCTGTTGCTTTTACGATGGAGCCTGTGTAGACAAGAGATTCAAAAGGCCTGAGAGTTGTACTAAACCTACCTGTGACATGAACTCGTAAGCTACGGTCTCGTGGTTCTCGAAGCCGATCTCCCCTGCGGCCAGCGCCCCCTGCAGGAAGAGTCGCAGAGGCAGCTCGGCGAGCTCCGCCTTGATCAGAGCGCTGATGGTCTGGTGGGCGAAGGAGAAGATCTTCTGGCACTTTTTCTCCCACTTGTCATCCTGATGGGAGACAAAATTTGTGCCAATTTAAAAAAAAAAAAAAAAACTGGATAGAAATACATGTGATGTAGTGAAAAAAGATTACGGTGTGCGCACCGATGAAGAGTTTTCCTTGTATCTGAAGGCCAGTTGGTAGGCAGCGAACACCAGGGGAGGGAGGGTGTAGCGAATCCTTAGGTTTCCACCCGCCCCAAAGTGTTTCCGGGCTGTGTTCAGAATCTGACCACAAATCAAGAGCGTTAACGTTAACAACAGCAAAGATGTCAATCAAAAAAATGTGTTTTAAATGCTCGGATACAGTCTTTTTACAAAAAAAGGAAACACTACAACATGATTTCAAAATTGTCTGCAGAAATATGGTACAGAAGTCACAGTTTAATGTGTACACATGTCGTTTTATTCAATGGCATCGCTCATTTTACTGTTGAGAAAAAGGACCCACAAGGTATTGTTGATCAGGATCTTCAGAGTGGAGCAGATGGATGAAACGACCCACAAGGCTCTGCTCCTCAGCAAAGTCCTCGGGGTCAGGGTCATCAGCTGGTTGGTCAGGCTGGTCCTGTATCAGTGTGGATACCAAGGTCAAGATGGCGTCCACCTAGAGAAACCGGGGGGGGGGGGGGGGGGGGGGAGGAGAGTTGTTTCTTTTATTTATTTGATGTACTTTTCTATAAGTTTCCTGCCTGCTTTTGGCTGATGAACCACTCATGAATCAGATAAAGGACAAAGATCTTGCATTGACAGTAGTAGCAGTAGTCTGTAGTACACTCAGGTATGGAAAGAAGACAAAATGATCTCATTTTAATAACTTCCCTCTCACGACAATTCATTTAGAAAAAGGATTGATATTAGTTTATTATTCTTGTGTGTAAAACAAATAGTCTTTCTTGAGAAGCGCCACAAGAAGTTCCACGATCTTTAAAATACATTCTCAGATAAACAATTAGCTTAAGTTTAGCTTTCATTTATTAAACTGTTACTCATATCGCTAACGTTAGCTGCACGGGACGAGGATGGACTGCTGGAACAGTCGGAAAATTGTATATTTCTGCAGATTTATATTCTGCTTGTTGGCCAAAACGCTGGCGTTATCTCCATTACATGTGAGGGTTTTATAGCATTTGTAACAACGACAACAAGTGTTCTCAGCATCTACCCGAGTTAAATGTAGCCTTACTTTGGATCTTTTTTTGTTCTCTCTGTACCGCTAACTCCGGGTTTTACTCGTTTAGAACCAGCTCCCGTTTAGAACCGCATTTTCGGGGGGGAAATCCCTTATCGCGGGGAACGATCGAACGTAAAATATGGCTAGTGCGCCGCAGTCGTATCAAATTCAGTCATGAGGCAAAAAGAAGTTGCCTGAATTTAAGTCCAGTTCCATCATGGTTTACCTAGCCTTCCATCACTCTACATGACAAAGTCAAAAGGAAGCAGTCAGTTAGAAACACAATGTAAGCAGGGCATCTGATCAGCCTCATCATTTACGATACCCCATCTAGTGTTGCAGGGGGTGCTTTTCAAAGGCTGAACTCTGACACTACTTTCAAAAGTCTAAACCTACAACGTAATCATCTGAGGTTGGAGTAAAACTTGTGCAGGACAATTGTGCAGCGGCAATTTATGTCCACGGTAAAAATGTACTGTGCTAGTGGAGGTCACAGCGGTAAGTGAAGAAGCCAACCTGTTCCTGTGCCAGAATGGTGGTGTTGTAGTCCAGCGTGTTGGTCAGCACATAGCAGCTCATGCTCTTGCGCGACTCGTAGTCGAAGTACTCGAAGAGCGGCGGGAAGTGCTTGAGCTGCAGCACCGTCAGGATGTTGTTGTAGGTGTCCACCGGGATCTTCAACAGTCTGGTGAGTTCCTTTGACACGGCACTGCTGGTCGCTATGCTGGGGGGAGGGGGAAAGTAACAGAACGGGGGGAAAGTGAGACACAGAAGTGTGAAAGCAAGTTAGGCAAAGAGTGTATTTAAATTGCGCAAGTTAAGCCCTCTGCTTTACTTCCCACAGGGAAAGAGGTTCTCTTTCCTTATTGACAATATGTCCGTATTTGGGTGCCTTGACTATCAAAAGTAAGAATTATGGCCATCGAGCCACTGTTTAATATTTACATTTTATATGAAGAAATTACTTATTTTTATTATCCCTGCTGCGCCAAAAACATGACCCTGAAACCGAGGGTATATACGGAGAAGTGGATTCATTCGACTGTTACGTAGACATTTACGGCATTTCCTAAACCTCAGTGTTTCAAGACATTGGGGGGGACTTACTGTTCCAAGTTGAGCTTGTTGAATATCTCCACGGTGCTCTCCAGGACTTTATCTACATAGTCCACACGGTCAGGGTAGCATTTCATGGCTAAGTTAATGA
This sequence comes from Anoplopoma fimbria, assembly GCF_027596085.1. Classification (NCBI taxonomy): domain Eukaryota; kingdom Metazoa; phylum Chordata; class Actinopteri; order Perciformes; family Anoplopomatidae; genus Anoplopoma; species Anoplopoma fimbria. The sequence continues at coordinate 29,771,960 of NC_072450.1, forward strand.
GAGAGACCTGTAGAGAGACCACGTCCTCTGATGGCATGTCCTGGCGAGACTGAAGGAGGAGGATGAGATCACAGAAAGTGAAACGTCAGCGTGGTGCTCAATGGTGGAGGGAGAGGGTGACCATGGCCATTACAGGGTCAATGTCCTGCCCCCTCCCCACCCCACACACACAGCAACAAAACTCATGTTGCTCATTTTTTTGTGTGTGGAACCATTTCTTAATCCATGTTGACGGGTTGGACAAGAAAAATGAATTGAGTTAATACTAACCCAACGCAAAGTAATATCAGTAAAACACAATCTTGTTGGGTTACTTTACATCTTTCTACATTACATTATTTCTTAAAAACTTTTTAATAAATAATGTTTATTAAAAACATTAATAATAAATAAATTGCTTTTTAATAAAAAGCAATACATGAAACTCTGGTGAGCTTCAGGGAGCGTATGGCATGTAAGAGCTCCCTCTTAACAAATAGTGTTCATGGCATGTACATATAAATTTGCCAATTTCACTGATCTATACATTGTTCATTTTTTTTAAAATTACTTCAAAAGTTGCTTTTCTTAATTTTAAATTGTTTATGAGTGATGCCTTTTATTAGTCATCTCCTGTTAATTATCTTTTTTTTTTTTAATCCTGAATAGTGACGAAAATAATATTTATGCATATTTCTGTTTAAAATTTCTGTGTGAATCTACACGCAGTTTTTATGGATCTGGCCCACAGACACCCTGCTGATCAGTTTGCTGCTGACTTTTTTAACAGAAAAGTGAGTCAGGGAATCCAAGTAAAGTAGAGAGAGAAAATACAGATATGCAGTCCTGATGTGATGAAGTTCAGACTGAAGTCTTGCAGACTGGCTACAATGAATTGAACCTACTTGAATGACGGTGGCCACTTGCTGAGAGAAGATGTCAAACAGTTTAATCTCAGCTGGAATGCCAGGGCCATCTTCTCGATGGGCAAAGAGAGCGAGTCTGGAAAAAAAAAACCCCCCACAAAGAAATCATTCACATGAACCATATATCTAGTCATATTAATTTTTTCTGTAAAAAGTAACTTTCAATTAAAGATTATAGTATCAATCGCTCCTCGTCATATTTAAAAATGGTAAAACAGATATTTTTATTTTTTTATTTTTTTTAAACAGAAAACCCGGGTATGCTACCCCGGTGAAAAACAAACGGACTTCTCCTGGGACTGAGTGAGTTTATATTTACATCATCTTTGGTCATTTACAGTGAATCAGACTGTACCTGTCAATGAGGGCAATGATGATGTTCTTGACATTGACATGTTGATGGAGCTCAGCGCACGAACGTAGGAAAGGGTTCAGGGTTTGAAGGTGAAACTCATCTGGGAAAACCTTACAAGACGAGACTATTTTAAGTTCAGGAACTTTGCTTCTACTTCATTTCTAAAAAGATGATTAACTCCCAGCAGTGCACTCTAGTAGAACCTTCTGCCACAGCCATCGGCCAAATCACAAGTACTTTTACCCCACACTTTTTAGAGAATTGCATTGAACAACATCTTATCAATGTCAGATAAAAGTCAGATTTCCGGAATCCTCAGTGTCTACCTGAATGATGCACTCCATTAGATACTCCTGAGCCAACGAGTCCCTGCAGTTCACAACCTGTTCCAGCACTCCAGAAAGAACAATCTGCGGAAAGAGAGAAACAAAGAGGAAACCGGTTTAACCAGCCGGATGCCAAATTGCCTTAACAGCTCAATGATTGTACAGTATGTCAGTATCACATACACATTAACACACAGGCCATCTTAAAAACACATGTTATGAGTGTCATCCCTTTTAGTCTCTATATGGACGGATTGAGAGCTTATATTGGTGTTTTGATCCCTTTCCAAGCTGAACGCATGTCACCATGATTCAATTGATCTGCTAGTTTATTCTTTTTGTCTAATTTTCTCGGTCTCACAGCTCACTTTAAACTTTCTCTCTCTGAAAAGACTTGTTTGGTATGCAAGAGCAAGCAAAACAGAGTTTGGGCAGTGATAAAGGATATTATGCATGCGCACATTGCAATGTAAATGCAGAAACTATAGATAGTGCAGCCCTAGTATAGGGTATACCCAAAGTTGGTGGGTTCACCTATGAAACAAATTGCAATTTAAGAGTGTAAAAGGTGATGCAAGACACACAATGCTCATAATGTTTGTAAAAATTCTGTCAAATTGGATTATTCTTGCTATTATTTATCTACCAAATATAGATAGAAAAACTTATATGCTGATCTAGAGACCAAATATTTGGGAGAATAGAATATTGTTATTGGCAGAGCTGACAGCTGTCGCTTTGGAGCCAGTTGGGCTTATTGTGACCTCCCCTGAAAGACCACCGTTTTAGGACTTTGGGTTCTGAGGCAGCTCCATTTTCTGGAACTCAATCTCCCGATATGATGAGGTGGAGAGCTAAACAATATTGTCCACTCTCATGTTGACGGGCCCAGATCCTACTTCAGCATTTTAAGCCAGGCCCCCAGATTTGAAAGTCTTTGCTTTATGGCCTTCAACAAGGCGGACAAGCTGCTGCTTCTCAACAGAGCACACACAGACTTCTGAAGAACCACTGCCCGTGCTTCACTAAAAGCTGGGTTAGTTAGCACATCCGGGACACTTCACTCCAGGGTTCAAACTCTTCCAGACTGACCGCATAACAGAGCGATCAGGAAAACAAAAAGGTCAGGAGGAATCTTCTTTAACTTCTGTACACCAACCTTTGTTTATGTAACAGTGTTTAAGAAAACATGCAGCGCTCACCAGTTTATTTTATGTGATGATTGCACATTTTTTTGGGCCTTTTTTGTTTCAATTAAAAAAAAAAAGAAGGATGCTCTGCGAGTTAAGACATTGCGCTGCCATGAGAGAGAAAAAGCTTGTTTTCTGACTTTTTGTCTGAGTGAGATCTGGGTCTCTAACCGACTAAGTGAGAGACGCCTGGCGTTGTAAAGGGAATAAGGTTCGCTCTTTTCCACTGTGTGTGTGTGTGTGTGTGTGTGTGTGTGTGTGTGTGTGTGTGTGTGTGTGTGTGTGTGTGTGTGTGTGTGTGCATGCATATGCGTGTGAGAGATTGACAAAGTTGGCCTCCAGTGAGCCACAGGGCCTGTACTTTTAGGTGATTCTGGTGACGTATAGTGCCTCTAAAACTAAACATCATACTCAACTGACTTTAGGCCTTCTCCTAACACATATTTAGCATAAGTAGCTATAGTCCTAAATAAAAAAAATCACTATAAACTGAAATTATGATCGTACCTAAACCATTTGAAAAAAATGCATCTTATTAGAAAACAACAGCCATACGGAAACACACCTGTTTGTACTTATCCACGTTGACACCCTCCAGCTGGCTGAGGCGAACTAGGTTGGTTCCGACCAGAATCCTAAGTTCTTGTCGCTCCTTTTCTCTCTTCTCTCGGTCACGGCTGTGACCCTGGTGCTGCATTCGGACCCATAACTTGTTCATTTCCGCAAAGTTCAGGAGGACGAAGTCGATCGAGTCATTGATGTCACCGGTCATCTCCTCTGTTCCCCTGTGGAGTAAAGGCTACATGTTTAGAGCAGGGTCAAAATGTTTAAAGACTCAGGTACATAGTGGCATGTATGTGTGCCAAACAAGGCATCTAAACTACAGGTACGGTTGAAAAGATCAAATGTTTTCACTAGAGAAGTGAAATGAGAAGCTTTATTATCAACCCAACCAGTGGTTTTGAAGTTGGGTTGAACGAGGCACTTATCCATAGTCAGCTACAGTAGACAGCAGTCTGTAGCAGTTTAAGTTTACGCAAAATTCTGAAATATTCCGATGGAGAACTGCTCTTACGGTTTTTGTCAAAGGAGTTCAGTGGCTTTGAAGGGAGCATAGATACGCCTCACCTTCAGTTGACTCCCCCGGCGGAAATTGTGTCTGAAGGCAAGATTAATTGGTGAAAATATTGTAAATATAACGTACACTTAAAAAGAAAAAAAGATTTTAGGTGGACCCTTTAAAGGTGGCCGATACATGTTTCGCTGCTGCCCCCGTCCATAGCGGTACATTGCTTTGTTCTTGTGTCGGTACACCTGCCCGTTTCTCCAAACTGGGGTTGTGCAGACCACCATCTACTGTAGGTAATACACCTCCAGACTATAGACTGGATAGAGTCTACGCAAACCCCACTTCAAACACCTGTGAGATATAGAATTACATTTTAAATGTATTATGGTAAAAATGAATTTACTAGAGTGACAACATCATCATTGTCCATCCTGCATTTTCTGGCAATGCCAGTGAGTATGATTTACTTTAATAGGTTTAAGTATATTTAAGAGGGCTGATTTTGTTCATTTGTTGTAAGTAGAAAGACTTGGATGACATGTGCAACATGTAGCTGATTGCATATGAGTAGATGGTACAGGAATGTATGTTTCAGTCTTTGAAATGGCAGCAACAACGGTTAGCAACAGCGTAAAGTTAAAAAAAAGTTTGCCAAACAAATGCTCCATCTTCCTTTACGTCAGTTTCTCCGACACCACGGAAAACATGGAGAGCACAGAGTTTACAGAACAAGAAAGAGGAGAAGACCAGGTCACTCAATTATTTCCGTGTTAGATTTCCATCAATAAATTTGAAATTTTGGGGGAAATATTTAAAGTTTTCACCAGTTACATTTTCATAGACTTTGGATGTTTTTTGTATTTCAGTGAAACCTTCTAGACTCCTCCCCCCCATCTCTCCACGATTTTCCTGTCACCTTACTTCCCGTCCATATTCAAAGCTATAGTGGCAAAAATAAAAGAAGTCTTGTCTTACTCTGCCGGCTCTCCGTCATCTGGCAGAATGTTGCGGGTGCACTGCAATAGGTAGTTTCGGAGGAAGAGGCCCCTGAGTGGGTGCTGGACCCCACGACACATCTCCACCAGGTCCTTCAGAATGTCCTTACGAGACTGGGGGAAGGAGCGAACGTACACGACACCCACTGTGATCAGCAGGTAGCTGGGGAGAGAGGGCAAAGGAAGGATGGTCGATTAGAGTTAATATTTCCCAATATTTTTTAAGAATAAACTCCAACAAAAACACAACAAAAGTATGTATGAAGTGGTGACTTCAGAATTAACACAGACCCCTTCACTTTTTGGTGTTGTAGCTGTCAATCTACACTTGATATCCCATAATGAAAAAGTGTAGAAACATTTTCTTTAAATTTTTTGCAAATTTAGACAAAAAAAACCCCTCAAAAGTATTAAGAACTATTTGACCACTGGCTGAACATGAACACTGCCATTTTGTTGTTTGATGTAATGTGCTGTCTGTTGCTCGATTCCTTTATGTAACATTTTTCTTCTTTTGCTGTTTTGTGTTGTTTGTTTTGTATTAAGTCTATCGTTTGTTCTTTCATGCAAGGCTTTTTATGATGTTCTCTTTGCCAGAACTTACTCTTAAATTTTTTTTAACCTCAATGGGATATATATATATATATTCTTGGAAAAAAAAAGAAGGTTTTTTTTATTTTATCGCTGCTGTAAACATTGCCGTTGCTGCTCTAGTTACAAATACCCGTGATCAACCAAAACACCATAATTATTATTTTTTTTTGTCTTGCAGAGTGTTTACAAAGTATGAAAATTGTAACTGATACACAGCTCACTTGTAGCCAGGTACTTTATCAGCACATAGCATCAATAAACTGACAGGTAGGGTTAGACCGGTATTTTTTTTGTTAATTCTTTATCCGCATTTGACTCCCCCGCCTCTCTCACACAGATTTATTCCCTTTAGTCCTGTACAAAGAGCATTTTGCAAGCTCCCAGATGATTGGTGTGAACGCCAAGGAGTGCACGGACACAAGCATGAGCCACATTACTGTGGGATTGCTATCACACACTTTTTACTGGAGTTGATAAACTGCCAAAGTACCTGGAATCGAAAACAAGCACAGCAGTTTTTACAGCTTATGACCTATGTTGGCCTTAAATAGGCTGACAGACGAATAAGATGGCTTCCTGAACAGATTCAGGATCAGTTTATGGATCTATATGCTTGGTTGGTTTGTTTGCTTGCTTTCACGACAGAAATTAACTGCACCAGAGTCCACTGGGAAGTGGACCGAGAACCACCATTTCAGGCGGCCTTAGCCCGTTTTTTTATGGTCTGAAATAACATTGCTAGTGTGGAAGCAGAACCCCCTCGTGCCGGCAGAATACCGCAGTAAATAGTTACCAGTCGCCACTGATCGAAATGAAAGTGTAAAATCAGCACCCAACTCTCATAATAATTATTAGTTAGTGTACAGAAAGTACAAAAAAAAAAAAAAAAAGACCCATTAAACATACTTAAGAGTGCAATGTATGCCGGTATTTAAACGCTTTCACATTTGAAATGATTTAAAACTATGTATTAAAGCATATTATGTACAGAGTGTTAAAAGAACAAGGTCTAAATACGATTTGAAACTACTTTATGTTTGATTGAAATTCAGTTCATGGAAAATCCCTTCTATGTGGATGCCCAATCAGTGTTGATGGTAAATGCTGTCCATTGAAGCAATAAGTTCCTCATTGCCCGCTGTGTCGACAGTGCCTACATGTACCAGAATGCATTGCACGCAATATACTGACTCCCAACGAAAACATAGTGTAGCCCAGGTGCGCCTATAGTTTGAAAGGTAATTAACTAAAAATAAACTAAGGCCTCGTAGCCTCCTTCCATTTTTACCTTTCGCAATAAAAGCCCAACTTAAATTCATTCAGCAATCTTTTTGTTTGTTTGAGGCAACACAACAAAACAGCTTGCATCATTGGTCATTTGCCTTCATCTGCTTGGAAATGTAATTATTTTTGCAATACAAGCGAAGACAAGGAAGTTCTATGTTATTTACACAATGGAACTAACAACAGGTTTAGGAAGTTTAGGAAGTTCCTTGAGCATTGAACCATGCTAGCTACACCATGCTAGCTACCCAGAGAGATAAGCTGAGGTAGTTTGTAGGTATTCCATGCCTGAGCAGGGAAACTCACCTTTCGCGCTCAATAAAGCCAAACTGAGGAATATATTGCTTCGATCGACTACATTTACCATCAACACTGATTGGACACATTTCTCTTTTAAGGTGATACTCACAGTCTGGGAATGATGTTGCCTGCATACTGGACCAGCTCATAGAGATCTGCCACCTTGCGTCCTTTGGCAAACTCATCAGTCAGATAAACTTCTAGGTAGTGGAGTTCGTCAGAGATAGCCATATCTGAAAAGACTGTTAGGGACCAGCGCAAACCCACCATGATTAATCTACCCACAAAAACTAGAAAGGTGCACTCAGTAGAGTGCAGATCTCTGTCAGGTGTGTCTGCAACAACCGCTGCTGTATTGTGCGATTGAATGAATACAACCAGTGCTGTAAAACAGCGTCAAACAGACTTAATTCAAACTCAAAAACAAGCGACAATGTAACATTATATAAGCAATGGGCTCGAAGTCGTTGTATAATACACTTCATACAAGCGTACCAAAACATAAAGGCAAACTCAAAACACTGTCCGGTTTCCTTAGCTGGTCCTGTTAGCTGGTTCCATTAGCTAGTTCCATTAGCTAGTTCTGATAGCTATTAGCAAAACACACCGACCAGAAACAATAAGATAGAGCTGCAGAGCAGCAGCCGTGAGGTACTCAGCAGTATGAGTACTGGTCGTTCCATTAGCTGTAAGCCAAACACAGCATCTAAAACAATAATAGAGTCAGAGGCCGGTTAGGGGGTGGAGAATGAGAGTTAACGCTGAAAAAGGTGTTCTGAGAAAGTATGCGTCACCTCAAGCAAAAGAGGTCCTTTGTCCAGCCATAACTGGGCAACCAAGCTATTGTGCAGTTTGCTGCAGCAGAATTCGAAATTAGCTGTGGAAATAAACAGAGGTGCACACTCACTCAGTCATGGACGCTGGATGCATAAACACGACCAAACACAAAACCTCCCTGCAGGCTGGCGGTGATAGTCATTTCTTGCAGCATGTCAATAGAGCAGTAACTTCCGTTTCAGTCCTCCATCAAGGATGTGTTAGGAACAGTACTGCATAGGTCACCTATGTTTTGGCAGCACTGGGAACCCAATACACAACACAACTAACTGCAGTTACACTTGAAAACTGGTACATATTGGCTTTACGTTTGAAAGAGCTCTCAATTCACCACTCCTAAAATGTCAGGACAGATATCCTACAAGGACTGACCAATTAATGTTGTTTGAACTTCTCTACATGGTTGAAGGTTAATCAGAAGGTGAGACATATTCTATTTGTGTTGTAGTCTGCCTTTTTAAACAAATATTCTCTCAAATATTCGCTCTCAGCATGGCGATGCATGTGCCGGGGGATTGGAGCTAACGGTGCCAACTACTGCAAACGTCCTGGCAATGCTAACAGTGTCGGTCCAGACAGACAAGGCAGCTGTAACCGCTGTATGAACGCCGAGCGGCAGTCTTAAGGTTACCAGTGGGAAGCGCTCACATGCATCAACATGCACCAGAAGCACTGGTGCTGGCTGTCAACAAAGTAGGGAGAAGCTCAGATGACAACACACACAAAGTTTGTCTTTATTCTCTACTTAGGGAGACATTATTTAACTATATCTTTGCATAGCAGCATTACTTAAAAATGTATATTACGCTATTGAAAATGAAAAGGGATACTCAAAACATAATTCCACCTCTTCTCACTCTATTGGCAATGTAAGGAAATATATTTAAATAAAGAAAAACGTTCATTTGCTCCAAATAATAATGAAAATGTGGTATTGAGTATGCCTATAATGCAAAAATGTATCATTACATAGCCTTGTATTTGTCTTAATGCAAGTTCCAACATGCAAAACTTAGAACTGTAAAGGATACATAGCTCATAGTAGCTCTTTGGAGAAAGCATCGAGGTCCTCAGCTCACCCAGCATGTTGGAGGCGTGCTTCAGAGCATCCATCAGCTTGTTCTTGTCCTGCAGACCGCACAACAGAATGAAGCTACAGACATAATAATCAAAATAATCACAACGAGATATGACCCTCCAATTTTGGACATTAAGCTGAATCCCAAAATTCTGCATCCAATACAAAGCGGTAGGTGGTCGCTGGCATAGATCTATAGCTTTTTGGGTGTGTTGCATTGAGCATTTAACTTACATACTCTGCTCATTTTGGGATGTAGCCATCATAACACACATAAGTATCTACTTTGATTATTATTATTAGTCACATTACTAATACTATTCCCTATATCATTATTATAATTCTACTATAGTTATTGCTGCTTTTATCAGTATTCTTAATGTTTCCTTCATTACTCTGCTTACTACTGTGATTATATTACATTGAATGAGTTGTATCTCTGTTATGTTGTTCATTCTGTACACATGACATCTATTGCATTCTGTCCATCCTGGGAGAAGGATCCCTCCTCTGTCGCTCTCCCATAGGTTTCTTCCTTTTTTCTCCCTGTTAATGTTTTTCCTGTGCTGATGTGAGGGTTCAGGGACAGAGTATGTTGCATGTGTACAGATTGTAAAGCCCTCTGAGGCAAATGTGTGATTTTGGGCTATACAAAATAAACTGAATTGAATTGAATTAGGATATTGGGTTTTTTTCCTGCACAATTGCAAAAATCGCACAATTTCTTTTAACCTGAGAACAGAATTACTGCCTTTTGGACCATTTTTGCATTCTCAGCGAGCTGAATGACTTGAATATTGATTTGCAAGGTAAAGATACGAATGCAATAAGATAAGGGATTTCTGTTTTCCTTAGGAAAAAAAACGGATATGTGGGCGAGGCGCAGGCCTGAGAACCAATGGATTTTAAACGATTATCAACAACAACAATAATGATACCTATAAAATCAACTTACCAGGCATCGCTTCATCTGGAACGACTGGACCTTGACAGCCTGCACAGCCTCATCAAGAAGCTTCTCCTGTTCATCCTGGGGAGACTGCTGTGTGGTGGGCTGGGAATACAGAGCGAACAGACACACAACGTATTTGAATATTGCAATATACATTACAAACTTGAATAATCAAGAATGCCTTCATTGTACATGCGGTATGGTCATGCAACGCCATGGCACCTTTGTATTAGCTGACTTGGCTCCAAATTGGACTAAATGACAAAACCCTAGAACAATGGGAGGACCTCAACAACATCACCATGTTGTTTTCCTCTCATCTAATTCAAAGCAGTCAAGTGTTTGTCATGTCCTATTTAAAAAAACACGAACAGGACCTATTTTTTCCCCAAACCCTGGCTGCCTAAGTCAGTTTAGTTCATGCGCAACCAGTTCTAACGTAACCCTGGCTTACGTCACTTACGTAGCGCGGAAAACACATTGGTATAGTAGTGTATGTACGTATGTATGTGCATAGCACTGCCTGCTAACCAGCTGACACAACTTCTGCTTATCCTGAGCTCAGGGCCACAACAGTTAGCATGTAGCTTAGCGGGAGAGGACGTCAGTTCTCACACTTGTGTTGTAACGTTTACACTTCCTGGCACATTTGAAATGATGAATGCATTGTGGATAACGTGAAACACACACCCTAACGTTTGCTACTTAGCTAGCAGGAATGTCAGAATGTTAGCCTAGCTAGCTGGCTAGGCTAGGCTAACATTCTGACGTTTCCCCAGCAGCGCGAGGCCAGAGTCTGATCTATGCACGGTTCAGGTACAAACGTTAAACGAGCGACCCCAGTGACACGTGCAAGTAAGCCAAAGGGAAACGTGCAAAAGCTAAACAGTCGGACTAGATTTGGGGGGTAAACCCGCTTACCATGATTATTAGATGTGTGTCAGATGAGCCGGAGAGGTTGGCCTGTCATGTGACTCACATTAATGCTGCGTTCACTGACTCGCACTCCTCCACCACATCAGAGGACAGGCGGGGCCAAGTCTGCTACAAGCTGCAGAGATATGAAGGCTGAGAAACAGCACAATATGAGCAGCAGGACACATTATATATATGTTTAAAAATGTTTTATTAAAAAGATTGTTTACACGTGTTTTTATGTTTATATATATATATATATATATATATATATACATACAGTACCAGTCAAAAGTTTGGACACAGCTTCTCATTCAACTACTTTGAAGAATGTAAAATATAAAACATATTCTGGTTTGTTGAGCATTTGTTTGTTTACCACATAATTCCATATGTGTTCCTTCATAGTTTGGATGTCTTCAATATTAATCTACAATGTAGAAAAAAATAAAAATAAAGAAAAAACATTGAATGAGAACATACAACCATGACTGGTACATACATACATACATACATACATACATACATACATATATATATACATATATACACATAAATACATACATATACATATATATATACATACATACATATATACATATATATACATACAGTACCAGTCAAAAGTTTGGACACACCTTCTCATTCAACTACTTTGAATGTAAAATATAAAACATATTCTGGTTTGTTGAAATTTGTTTTTTACCACATAATTCCATTGTTCCTTCATAGTTTGGATGTCTTCAATATTAATCTACAATGTAGAAAAAAAAATAAAAAATAAAGAAAAAACATTGAATGAAAAGTTTGGACACAGCTTCTCATTCAACTACTTTGAAGAATGTAAAATATAAAACATATTCTGGTTTGTTGAGCATTTGTTTGTTTACCACATAATTCCATATACATAAATACATTCATAGTTTGGATGTATACATACATACATACATACATACATACATACATACATACATACATACATACATACATACATACATACATACATACATACATATATATATACATATATACACATAAATACATACATACACATATATATACACATACATATATACATATATATACATACAGTACCAGTCAAAAGTTTGGACACACCTTCTCATTCAACTACTTTGAAGAATCTAAAATATAAAACATATTCTGGTTTGTTTGTTTACCATATAATTCCATATGTGGTCCTTCATAGTTTGGATGTCTTCAATATAAATCTACAATTTAGAAAAAAATTGAAATAAAAAAATAAAGAAAAACCATTGAATGAGAAGGTGTGTCCAAACTTTTGTCTGGTACTGTAGATTAACTTACACAAATGCAGACCATTCATACTAAAATGATTGTCCTTTTCCAAAAGCAAGGGTAAAAGAACAGGAGGATCTCATATTCTGTACAGATTGTAAAGCCCTCTGAGGCAAATTTGTGATGTTGTTACGGATATACAAAATTATTATTATTTTAAGGGGCTCGGGTTGAACCTCCAAAATTTGAAAAAAAAGAAATCATAACCTTGTCAAAATGTATGCCAAATTTATTAACACAGACAAAATTTGAAAAAAAAATACAAATTTGAAAAATGTTGCTAGTGATGCACAAGCTTTAAGTTACATCTTTACAAAGTATGCTTCCATAGTTCATCAGATAAGATGGCATTTGTCATTCTAAACTAATCCTTGACCAAAAGCTTAATGTTAGCTTGTTTATCTTACAACAATGTCTGAATTAAATATCATGTCTGAAATTTGCAATGTGTGTCGCATATTCTAAACAATAAAGCTAATGTCTTGGGGTTTGGAATAGTTACTCTGAGCAATATTTATCTTGCTTTGTTTTTATTACATTTGTTTTTTTTAGTAATTTTAGCTGCGTTACCATGTTGTGAAGATTATCAGATACATCAACTTCATTAATTGATATTAATGTTTCAATAACTAAAAATACATTTTGGATTCCCTGGGTAACGTCAGCGGAGTTACAGAGATAAGCTGTACTATTAGCTACCTTTTGGTCCTGTATACTTCATCTGTATTTTTGTCAGAGGCCCCGAGCAAGCTACAGCTCACCACATGTGAGGCACCAAGTTATTGGTAAACGTCTGTCTTTTAAAAAAATCCACCGTTTGTACCAGTTGTCAGGCATTCTGCATAATCAGAGAAAGACAGAAATCCTCAAGGAGGTAAAGTGAAGGTCTCAAAACAGACCAGTGAGAGACCTCAACACCAACAATACTAAAGATATGTGGCAGGCAATCCAGGATGTCTCCGGCCGAAGCAGGAGCGCACTTTGATCTCCTCAATAGAGTCAGCTGTCAAGCTTGCCCTTCCTCCAGACCCCCGTCAGCATCCACAGAGGATGTGAGAAAAAGCCCTGATGAGAGTGAATATGAGTAAAGCTGCTGGGCCTGGTTTGAGGGCTTCATCACATTCTTTTGTCCACCAAGGTAAAATATTACTTTTGTACTTACCTACCATCTTCTGCAAGGACTGCTTTGCAGCCTTTAGAATAGCTTGACAAAAATAATCATTTAAACTATCAACAGTATCATTAATATACATTTTCTCTCCATTTTGTTATCACCAATACTTCTAAATTGGGTGGTGTGGTGGTTAGCACTGTCGCCTCACAGCAAGAGGGGCCCGGGTTCATTTCCCCCCGGGTTGGACGGCCTTCTGTGTGGAGTTTGTATGTTCTCCCCGTGTCATTGTGGGTTCTCTCCGGGTTCTCCGGCTTCCTCCCGCAGTCCAAAGACATGCAGCTTAGGTTCATTGAAGACTCTAAACTGCCCCGTAGGTGTGGATGTGAGCATGAATGGTCTATATGTGTGTGTCTGCCCTGTGATAGTCTGGAGACCTGTCCAGGTGAACCCTGCCTTCACCCAATGACAGATGGGATTAGCTCCATGAATCAGATACTTAACAATTATGATTGTTCCTTCTCTTGTCCAAACTTCAATTATCACATTTTCCAGCCCTGTGCCATTCCCCAAATCTCTCAACTGTGTTCTTGTTTAACAAATACTATACACCTATCCTCAGTTAACCCCCCTTGATATCTGTAAATACTATCATATCCTTTCAAAAGAAAGTCTAATGTTGGTTTAAGCCAGGTTTCCTGAAGATATGATTTCGGGTTTTTTTTCTATTCTAGTTTTTTGTAAATGCTTCAAACGCCATTTCTTAATAAGCTTGTTCCATTGTAGTACATTCAGACGGTCCTATCCCCTGGGCCTCCTGCCCATCTCCTTCAAGTCTTATATGCTCCTAAAATACATCTTTTATCCCCAAAAAGGACTGACCCGACTCTGCTCTCAAAAATTGATTAGGGTTAGATGTTTCATTCCTACCCCTTTGCCCCTTGTACCCACTTCACAACCTCTGCATAGCTTATTTTATTAACTGCTTTTACCCTCTTGGATTTCCACAGCCCTCTTCCTGACTTCGCATCCACCATATGTTACCCTGTTAGCCAGCACATTATCCTAACGATCCTATTTTTCCCTTTGCAAACTGTTTCTATGTGTGCAAACCTATGGTATTGTAGCAAGTAAAAGGGGGCTGGAGATATGACCTCACCTCCTTTAGGAAGATCAGGCTCCTGAGACTTAATAGAACGCACGAGCTATCAACTCTTTCTCTGTTCACTGTTTGCAATTAGCAATTAGCAAAGCCTCTTTTATCCCTCGAGAACCTCGTCATTTCCACCTCATCGAGCTTCCTTTTTAATTCCAAGACCAACATACTTATCTTCCTTTACGAATTTAAGGATTTATTTAAATTCCTCCCACACAGTCCTCCTGCAAACAAGTCATTACGTTAACTGAACAGTTTTAATCCGAGCTTCTTTTACTACTTTGCCTCCTAAACGGGGTAACCTCTCCTCACCTGTTCTCTCCCTTCTTTCGTCCTCCTCTCCCACAAGACACTGGGGTCCAGTAATCAAAATCCATATCATCATGCGCATCCATTTTCTGAGTTGCCATCCTAATCCAGTCCCAAACCAGTTTATGCGAAATCCAGAAAATCGTAGTCAAAGCCAAAATATCACACTAGTTTCCAATCCCCAGACCTCCCCTGCCACTCTCTGCTGCTCCTGCATGGGGATTTGTGTAGACCTGACATTTATATGAGTTTGGGTGTCATTCCGGCTTCGGGGTTAAGAACATATAAAATCCTAAGAAAACAAATGCACATGATTTTATGTGTTTGTAGATTTATTTTTAAAACAATGTTCATCCCAATGTGACAAGTATTTATAACACAGCTTAGAAGACCTTATTACAAAATCTATCAAATTAAACTCAAGCAATGCAAATTGTGGCTTTACATGTAACAGCAAACATCATACATATGAAAATGAAACAGTGCATTCAATAAAGCATAAGAGCTGTTTAGATAAACAGCTATACCTTCAAATATCAAATAAATACAATTTTACTGCTGTACTACAAGAAAAAATACTTTTTGTCAGACAAGTAGTCATTTTTTTAACTGAATATTATACTACTGGTCATTTTACCAACATGCTGATCTGCAGGTAGCAAAGTCTTTTTCCTCTTCCTCAGTTCACTGAGGCAGTATGGCCTAAGATTGCTGTTGTGTTAACCCCCTCGTTGTGTAGGATGGCAAACAAGTATGCACAATGTCTGATCCCGTTGGTACTCCTTAATGTGTCACCTCACCTGTAAATCAAACACTGTGGCCAGTAGTGTACTATTCTTTCCCTTTTTTCAAGTTTCTATAGGTGCTACTCATATCTCATCTTTGGTCACCAATCATGTTACCTTGTCTTTATTCCAAACAAACCAGTACAGGTGTCATTCTCCACCCTGTAGGACACTGCACTTGTATTCTGTTCAGTCATGTGGGACTGGACAGAGCTGGAAGGATGTCGTGGCAACCTTTTCCTGGTGCAGGCTGGCTGAACATTCAGTCAGTTCCTGGTTCTACAACATGCAGTGAGGAGAGCACGTTTTTCAGGCCTGAGATCAAATGGGAAACCTCATGATACATCCGTTTACTGGTGTCTCCTGCCTCACCTGTCTCATCTCTTGTGGAAGCTGGGACTGTGAATGATCTGAGAGAGCTTTCCGAACGAGTCCATTGAGTCCACAGGCTCTTCTGTTTGTGTTGTGCTCTGTCGCGGCTGGTCAGGTACCTCCAGTCCAGGGGACGAAGCCTGATCCAGGGTGCTGGTTCTTGGGAGGAACTGGGCCAGAGCCGGTACGCCCCGGTCTCGACCCTGCAGCCTCTGCCTGTAGTTTCCCAGACTGAGCAGAGCTCCGTGTCCCTCAGAGACGTAGACGTTGTAGCCGTCTGGCAAGATCTGCTCTCTGAAGGTGCAGTCGTCTCTGCTGTAGGTGTGCTGGGAAAATGGGACATGTCCAAATATGAAGATATATTCATGTTCTACAATTTTTGGAAATTACGCTTGGCTGTGAGGACATAACCCCAGAACACCTGATGGGAAGGTGGCACCTTGCATGGTAGCCCCTTTCATCAGTGTATGAGTGTATGTGAATGGGTGAATGGTGATATGTTGTGTTAAAGTGCTTTGAGTGTATGAAAGACTTGAAAAAC
This sequence comes from Anoplopoma fimbria, assembly GCF_027596085.1. Lineage (NCBI taxonomy): Eukaryota > Metazoa > Chordata > Actinopteri > Perciformes > Anoplopomatidae > Anoplopoma > Anoplopoma fimbria. The sequence continues at coordinate 29,788,351 of NC_072450.1, forward strand.
ACAATACAAGAACAGTCCATTTACCATTTACCCGTTAATTAACTGCAGCTGTAATCCGTTTCAATCCTATGGTTGTATTTTTTTTATATATTAGATTGTTGTTGATTTTCTCTCTTAAATGCTAATGGAGATATTAAATACTTCATAAAAATAAATCACCTTTGAACTCTGTTTTTTGCGGGACACGATTTTACAGTACTTTAATATTCAAAGCAACATTATGTGACCTTTGAAGGAATCACACATTCTTTCTCTGGTATATCCTGTAGTTTTTAATGTTGGCTACTGTTAGCACACTTTGGATCTATACTACACAATGACGCCTCTCTCCTTATGCTGGTGCTAATGGTTTTTTAGACTTTTTTTTGTAACCAACTTATGATGTTTTATTAACTAAACAATTATTGATAAAATTATCACCATCTAATCCACTAGTTGCAGCCCTAAAATTTCTTGAAACAGCACGTATTGCACAGTAGCGGGGAGAAAAGCAACATATCCTCACACAATGGTTCGTAGGACATTTTAAGTAAAGTTACTCTTCACTTTTGTGCGTTTTCTTACAAAAGCAAGTAATACCTGTCAATTTTACATGCATACAATCCTTTCAAAATAAACTTCCATCTTCACAGGAAACTACTTGGTTAGGTTTAGTCAACAAAACTACTTGGTTAGGTTTCGTCAACAAAACTACTTGGTTAGGTTTAGTCAACAAAACTACTTAGTTAGGTTTAGTCAACAAAACTACTTGGTTAGGTTAACTCAACAAAACTACTTAGTTAGGTTTACTCAAAAAAACTACTTTGTTAGGTTTAGTCAACAAAACTACTTGGTTAGGTTTAGTCAACAAAACTACTTGGTTAGGTTTAGTCAACAAAACTACTTGGGTAGGTTTAGGAAAAGATTGTTGTTTGGGTTGAAATAACTACGGAAGTGCCGTTACTGAAGTACGCAAGCTACGTGACAAAAATAAATCTATGTATATTCTTGTTTCACAATTGAAACAAACAGCGGTCTCCCTAAAGACAGATTGGAACCCCCACAGTCCCTTTTGTGGGGTTGTTGGTTCTTACAATTTGATTTCAAGGGATGTGTATGTATTACAGTGCGTTATATGTCTTAGGTATAGCTGCGAATACTGGATGAGTACAACCTGAGAAATGAGGGCTTAATAGGGTCCCCTCTCAGTTTTAGCACAGGGCTCCCTAGCAGGTTATTGGGGCCCTAATCTTTTTTTAAAGCCAAACCATGAACTTTTACTTGTTACTTGTCTTTTTAATCATTTATTTCCCTGTATTTGGCCCTCTTGCAATGGCATTTTTTCAGTTCTCTTTACTCTAGCTTTTGTTATGTAATATTAATATGAAACTAGTGAGGCTGATTGTATTCAATAGTATCCATACAGGTTTAAAAGTTGCTCAGACATCAGAATGGCCGTTTCCATTAGAGTTTTCATGAATGGTGTTTTTTAGATAAAAGGCCCCTTTTTATCAACAATGGCGCTGCCAGTTCTTCGACGGCTGTTTACTTTGACCACAGAGAGACAGTCAGAGGCCAAGGTTGTTGTTGCTGCTGGGTCTTTTCATTCAGGTTTTTCACTTTGCAAACACATCCTACCCTGCACCGCACTGGACAAAGGTTGATGAACTGGTCGTCTGTTTCAATGAATGACTGACAGGCATGCAGAGTTTTTCTGTACATGGAAGCTGATTAACAGCATATGAAAAGCTTCAGAAATATTTACTGGATGATCCTTAGAAAATTTACTGTCCATCTATTTTTAGCAAAGCATTGTTCTAGCTGCATTGCTTGAATTTTAAAATGTGAAATATACCCAAGATCCCCATTGTTTAACTCAATGATTAAAAGTGAGCAATAATAAGTAAAAGTGTGAGATTCATTTATATTTTAGTCATATTAAATGATCAGTCTAGGTGTCATGTTAAAGGATACAAAGTGCACAGAACATACAGTTCCATGCACGACATGAAAAGTACCTAATCCATTTATTTGGCTCAACAAGGCAACAGATGCGATCAAACGAGCCCAAGCAAAGAGCAGCAGCTGGGTAATTCAGAACAAACTCAGCAGCGATGTGTTTTTAAAGATGTTGCTCTGGCTAACTTGAGCCCTCAGTAGTGGCTGAATTTAGACTTCGTCTTGAAAAGTGACACACTGAAATAAAAATGTAGCAGTGAATAATGACACAATGGAAAACAACTCATTTTCAAAAGGCATTATGAAACAAAACTGAACTCCAGTAACACTATGACAATAGGAATGACAAAGTCACATTATATTAAGTTATTCAATATTGTTAATGCTAAAAGTTATTAAATCACTTCATGATACATTTCTATATGTAACTGGTAATGGTTCCCCAGGAGGAGCTGGAAAGTGGAGGAGGACGTCTGGAGGACCCTCCTTAGCCTGCTGCCCCCGCAACCCGGCCCCGGATACATGGATGGATGGATGGATGGATGGACTGTTTATATTCATATGATTATTTATTTTCATTTTTTTATTTCATGTTGGCCATTCAGAGATTTGAATTTGATCTTTTGAGTAAATAAAAGTTTGTATCATGGATTGTACGTTAATAATTTGAATATGTATATATATATATATATCCTAATTATCATCACTCTGCAGTGGTTATTACACAACATTATATTTTAATTCTCTCTCTGACAGGTTACTTTTCATACATATAAAATATATAATATTAATTATTTTTGGAAGAATAATAACTTTTTGACATATTAAACTTATTTACATATCTTTAATAGAACAACAGATGCACAGTAAGACATAAATACATGTGAAATCCTTACCGATGAGTACAGTCTCCCATCGCCTTCAATGCAGAGGAACCGCGCGGCTGCTACTCCTCTGATGACAACACAGCCAGTGTCCACTGGACTGATCTCCAGGAGGCCTGCAGTTTCAAAATGTTCATCAGTGTGAAAAAAAATCCTCCCCAGTCATCACAGTAAAAAAAATTGCCTGACTTACTGTAGGGAGTTTGGTGCGCGGAGCCGTGGATCTGTCCATCCTCACCGATCAGCAGGTGTAGTCCCGACCTGGCTGCGTACAGGTGCTTGAGTCGGACCGACTGGCCCCAGCTGTGGTCAATGTTGGGGTCCTGGTCCGATATTGGCATGCAAAAAACTCCGAAAGCCAAAAACACATTGGCAACGGATACGGTTACCGCGAGCAGCAGCATGGTGCGTCAAATTCCTCTTTACGCGCTGCGTCGCCGCTCCCTCCAGTCGGCAGAGTGGAACCAGTGCATCTCATCCTAGTCTTTTAAATATCGCCCTTATCAGCAGCAGATAACCCTGTTTCCCAAACCCAGTTCTCAGAAGCAGACCACAACACACCCCTGCACCACATCCAACTGAATCATAGCTCTCCATTGGCCAAGGGCGAGCCCCGTCGCGAGCCCCTGTCCTGTCATGTCTATGATCTAGACAGTACTACTTTATATGAAACTCTGCAAATCCATAGTGGTGTTAATTATGGGCTCTCTATAAAATAGGGACTCATGACATGACATGTCATACGCGTCAGGAAAAGCCATTTCCATGCGGCACACATTCATATATTCTATATATATTATTATATTGTTACACTCAATGACTTTATCCGTTTGAGGAGTCCAAATTCAGACACTTTCATTTGAAGTGCTGCTTGGTCAATGATTTGCGTTCCGAATGCGCCAGAAGGCACTAATATTGTAGTCAAAGTCATAACCAGTTTATTGTTTTTGGTGGATATGGAGGTAACATTTCTTTTTGGCTTCTTTGATTTAGGCATAAACCAACAAAAACGAGGAATTATACATATATAGTATTAAGGGCTATACTGTTTATGATAGTGAAAGCAGATCCCCATGATTATATTGTATTATATTAATATTATTATTGTTATCATTGGGCTATTAGTCGTAGTAGTAGTTGTAGTACTTGTAATGCAGTGGTGTATCTGTATCTAAGCAGTCTACGTTTACTTAATACTGTGTATTTCAGTCTGCATACAAATCTGAGGTAGTACTATTTGTACTTGAGTATTTTCATTTGAAGCTACTTTCTACCTCTACTGTCTTAAACATACAAAACGTGCTGAGCTTATAAAATATGTTATACTGTTGTATACCAGCGCCACCTCGACCAACCACAACAGTAAAACTGCTACTTACATATTAATGCATCAGATTAGACAATCCAATATTGTAACAAATGATAGTTTAACACTTGCATTGAGAACCTTTACTTTTAATATTTCAAGCACATTTTGCTATTGATATTTACATTACTTGTATTTCAATAACATTTTTAATTCAGTACTTGTACTTGTAATGGATGTACATGCAATCTGCTTTTACATTGTGATTATACTACTTTAAAGTAGTGTAAATACTTACTAATTGTACTAATACTACCAATTGTGGTGGTAGTATTAGTAGTAGTAGTAGTAGTAGTACTAGCCTAGAAGTAGTAGTAGTAATAGTAGTAGGCAAGACAACATGTTATTGCATCTCATACATGGGCTGATATAATGTGCTTTATCGAGTCATGAAACAATGTCAGTGTTACTCTAATTAAACAATGCAGTAGTAGTAATAGTTCAAGTTGTGGTAGGACAAGAAGTACAAATGTTAGTAAAAGCTGTGGTCTTATTAATAGACGTAGTAGTAGTAGTAGTAAAAGTAAAGGTAGTTGTATTGTTTTGTTATCGTAAGTTTAGAAGGAACAGTTTCAGCCTCAGTGAACCTTGGCTCATGCCTATAGACTGCATGTTATATGTTATATTAATGGTCGCGTTGCATAATTATGTTACATAAAGTGCCACCAAATGTACTCAAATGTCAAATTGCACGTTTTTTATTTGTGGATAGGGTAAAGTCTACAGATTGGTCTGAATCCAAGCGTAGCGTTGAGTCTGGGTCACTCCAGACTAAAATAACACACTTCTTTCCGCTCTTATCACATTCTGGCCTGTGCTTCCGCTCCTCGGCCTTCCATTTATGTACAAGTTAAACTGTAATTGAGAGCAAACATTACAATCCACCAACAGGCTCGGATTTCATAAGCTTATCTTTTGCTCTTTTAGATTTATAAATTGATCCTGTCTGTGTTATGGCACTTTGACAAGTGATTTTTTTTTTACCTTGCACCTAAAATATCTGCACAGCTTCTGTCACTAGATGGCAGCCTAGAATATCAATGATCTTCTATTTCTTGAACACAGCCAGAACTTATTACATAAAAGATATGAACGGAAATATAATACAAGACGCTGAAAGGAAGAAGAAGGGTATAAAATGCCAAGAGGAGAAATGGGCACGGAGAGAGAGGAGAAGGAGACCGTCAGTGATGGTGAGGTTCAAGGAGGAGGAAGATGAAATAGTGAGAAAAAGTAACTGATGAAGAAAAATTATGACTTATCATCACAAATCATCCGGTGTTGGATTCTTGTGAATAAATAAATAGGAATTACAGCTGTCCCATTAGGATACTTATAGGAGACTGTAGGTTGCTTGTTGTTAATGCAGCATAACACTTCCTTTTGAATGATTGTATACAGTACATATAGCACTTTTTAACTATAAGCAAAAAAGTTTGTTCCAGATTTAAAGAGTTGCTAGTGCAAAACAAGAGAAGAAACTTAATTAAAATGATGTCGTGGGTAGTTTTTCTTCCTGTCCTCCACAGTTTTTTTGAGTCACCAGCCGCCACTGACAATTGTCTTATCTTGGCCTCAAAATCAAGAGAGAAACAATTCATAATACATAGTGGAAAACAAGACGTGATGGGTGTGTGTGTGTGTGTGTGTATCTGTCAGCGCTTTTGGGCGTTTCTGATGCGCTTCGCCCTCCGGCCATCTCCCGGTGCTGCACATCTTGGGCAAGCAGTGAAATGTGTCATCGTCATAATGTGCATAATGTACATAACTAAGATATGTAGGGTCAATTTAAGCTGCATACCAACGAGATTTGGCACATTTTGATAACCTTTCAACGACTCTCTACACGGCCAACCCCGAGCCGGCAGCTCAAAGCTAACAGAGCTAACAAAGCTAACAGTACAAACTACCGCAAACGTACTTATAGAGCCAACAGTGTGTACTTGAGGGGGGAACTGAAGGGTGGGTAGGGACGGTGTTATCTGATGTAACCGCCATATGAGAGCGGTGCAGCGTGGTTGCTGTGAGCTAACCAGTGGGGCGCACTCACATGCACTATAAGCACACGCAGTCGGCCCAAAAGCAAGGAGCATTCTCTGCTCAGAATGTCGTTTATTGCTCCTTTAAGTATATAAGTTACACAACAAAAGTAAGGTCAACCTAGTAAATGATGACTTTTGATTTTAACACGGCACACAAAAAGCAAGTCTTTTTGCTGAAAGTCCTGTGTTTGTTTGACCCATTCGTACACCCCAGTTTCCTCCCTCCCTCCCCTCCTCTCTCTCTATACTATGTTACCTGACTTCCTTCGAGGCAGCCCTTAACATCCTGACTCACATTTATGTGGGTTATATGCATAGTGCATTACTTTTTAATAGGTATAAACAGTGAATGAGAACAGCTTGGACCAAGTGTCATTTTCTAACATCTGGCAAAAAAAAAAAATAAATCTACAAATATACACAGTACAAACATGTTTTAGAATAATACACACTACAACATACTGTTAGTGAAACATCCTTTCAATACCAATTTGCTGTCCTGTGAACATTTACTGTATGTCAACAAACAACTTCCTTGTCTTAAGCTTGGTTAAGATGCATTTTTAAAATAATCCAATGAGCATCAAGAGTATAAAAAGATAGACATTTTCTCAGCCATGAAAGAAACAATTTATCTTTAACTTTATCTTGCATACATGCTTCTCAAGGTACATTGATATGTTATTAAGAACACAACTATAACACATTGGAGGCAGCAAATGTTACAGAGCTCTTTGTGAAGGTTTGTTTACTTGGCTACCAAACTTCTGTGTGCATCACATGTTGCAGCCGTGCAAGCAATTCGTTTATGCAGTCATACTGTCACAATTCAAAAAGGCACAGAAACCCAAGAGCACGACTCAGGAGGCAGTTGAAAATGAAAGAGTCTTTACTGAAGACAAAAATACGAGGATTTACAAACCCAGGCAGGCAAACAAAGAACAAAGGGGGTCAGGCTGAGGCAGAATCCAAGGTTCACAGGCAGGGTCAAAAAACAAGGTAGGTCAGGATCAGGGAAAACGTACTAGTGGAATTTAAATGCTGGAAAGCTACGACACATGGCACGAAGACAATCTGACAAAGAGCTAGAGCTAGAGGAAGTGGGCTGGTAGATATACTATGGAGCTAATGAGTGAATGTGGAACAGGTGAGTGGGGAGGATGAGCAGGCAGGGGGGAGTGACTGGGTCTGACATGACAGCAGAAAAGAACGTGAACAACATGTGTAACCATCCAAACTGAATAAAACAAGCAGATTGAAATATAAAATCATGACACAAACACATATGCTGATTTCTATCAGAGTCAAAGTCTCACAGCTTGGATTTCTGATTGTCTTAATGCAAACATTTTTTTATTTAGACTTGTACAGTACAGTTAATGTGAATAAACATAATCATATCAAGATATAAATTGTAAAAAAAAAAAACATTGAAGAAAATTGTAATGCATAAAACCACAATGGATTACCAAGTAGACTACAATTACTGATATTTTAGGCAGTACTAATAATACAGAGACAGATATATTGTGGACCCATTGGTATGGTCAGTGTTATCCACTGATAATAATCCAGTGAGTAAATCTCCAGTGTGGTGTTAATTCATTTTCTCCAACAGAGGGCAGTGGTGACGCTTCAAATAAAATGTTGCACCGCAGGGGGTCCCAGTTACAGAGAGGATGACTTTCTGACACTTATTTACGAGACATCGTTATTAATACTATTATTTATACCTGCCATTCTCCTTCTTTGGCCAAGTTTATTTTGTCTAATAATACGAATGAACTTTTTCAGGCTAAAAAAAACAAAACTAACCAGGTTCCAGACCTATTCGTGTTCCAAAAAAGAATTCTGATTTCTGTGACTATTCAGCAGCCAGTTAAGTCAGGATAACGTTCCAAGACACCAGAGATAAACTGTTGTTTGAAGACTCCTACAATAGACAGACACTGACAAATCCAACCCTCTATGGAGTTTTCTCTGTTCATTTAAACACAAGTAAATGCGGGATTGCAAGTTATCCAACAAAAAACTGTAAACATAAATGACTATCGTTCCTAAATATAAAGAAATGTGATCTAAAATCCCAGCTTGAGAGCGGCTGTATTTTAGTTTGAGGTCCTTATTATTGGTTTGTGAGTCATTGTTTCTCTTGTTCTTCTTTTTCAGCTTTTCTTTGCACTTTTCAGTTTTTCTGAGTTTGAGCTCTACGGTGATTGGACAAATGGCCCCTCTGCTACTCTTATATTGGTATGATAAACTGCCAGTCATACCCTGCCAACATTTCTACATGGCACCAAGTCAGTACCAACAACAAAACAATATCATTTTCAAAAATATATATTTTTTCTTTTAATTAAATATAGATAAAGTCTTTATTTTCCTCATGTCTGAAGATACCTGTATTCATAATTGGTCTGAAACTCTCAGTTTTAGCGTATTTGAATGGAACTGCGTTGCTAGAGAACAGCTTTGGTCCATGTTTACTCATTTCATTCACATACACTGCAACCAGAAATATACCAGGACACGTTTAGAATGTTAACGTTTAAAATTGTGAAATGTTATATAATGTATAGTTGTCACATCTCAACAGTACGGAAATCCTGATGGCTCATTTAACTGGCTGTGTGGATTACACCATTGATTGAGTTTTTCGATACTTTCACAGTATTCATATAGCACTTAGACCTGGTTTAAAATAAAAAAAAAGACATGAAAAGCTAACTTTGTACAATATGGAACCTTATACAAAAGAAGCCACAGTTCTCACATGTACAGTCATACTAGACGTTTGTCTAAGCCAAACACATTGTTGCTTTCAATCAGGAGCTGTCTAATCAAAGAATAAATAATTGTATTTATTATTTGTAAAAAGAAAAAAAAAAAATCCCGTAAGCTTTACAGTTTTCAATTGTCTGTGCTGTTGTAACATTTTATTCGGTAAACAAAAAAATATTGAGTGGTACTTCCCTTCATTTTAGAGTCCAAACTTAAAAGTATGTTTCAGTTTGTCATGCAAGATTTTTGTTGAATTTTCTCCCCATTGATTAGAAACATACACATGTACACTGCGGTACTCTGCCAGTTTAAGCATTGGACAAAGTGCTAGGGTCAGTGGGATGTTACTCAGACAGCTGCAGCTTTAGAGTCTCGCCAAAAGGCTGTGACCACAAGTCCCATCTATACAAAAGACCACATCGTTTCCTAAAGTCACATATAGACACGACAAGCAAGAGCACAGGAAATAAAAGTGAGAAATGGATGGTGGTTTTGCTCGGCAGGGGGAAGGGGGTCTGGTTTAGAAGTACCTTCCCTTTACAGCTCAACGTCTTGAGCATCTCAGACAGATGAGAACTACCCTTTTCCCACAGTGTTTTTATGTGGAAGGAAATGTTGTTTGTTAACTGAAAAGCATTTCGAAATGGTGAGACATTTCCTGATAATCGTCCACAAGAGTTGATATAGCTCTATAATTAAAACCAAGTATCCAATGACGTCTGACGAACTTTAGGACAATTTTAAGTGTGTGTAAGTCTGTCTGATTTTTAAATTACAGTCATGCTAAGAACTATACACTATGTATTAATGTTGACTGTGCACTGTTTTGGCAGTTAGTATAAGTAGACTTGGTAAGTAGTAATTGTAAGACTTTGATATCTTTTAATGTTCTGTATAACAGATAAAGAGAATACATGTGTATGTAGATGTTTTCGAATGAAGCCAAACAGAACACTGTCAGCTCATGTCGAGGGCTGTTTCCATAGCAGCTTAACGTGGGCATCCAGATGCATAAATACTTGCCTGAGCTGACTGAATGACGTCCCAACTTGTCAGAGTGGTTCGTTGAGTAGTTTGGACAGTGAGTGTGAATGTGATTGACAGATGTGCACGGCAGGTGTCCTGTCAGACAGATGATGAGGACATTTGAGTAATCCCAGTAAGCATCTGATTTGCCTCTGGACTATCCAGAAACCAGCCAGCTATTTCAACACAATGTTGTACTGGTTTGCTCTACTAATTTGTGGATTAATAACTTTGTCAGGCAGCATACAATAATGGAGGGCACTTTAAAAAGACTTGCTGTGGAGCCATCTTTACTGTTCTTCTTCTTCTCCATCTAATAAAACATCAGGATAAACAAAGACTGTGTGTTTGTGTGTGTATTTGTATTAAATTATGTCTTATATTATTGCACTGTCTTTACTGTTTAGTGTTACACGCCAATCAATCACCTAGCCAAATTCCTTGTATATGTAACATACTTGGCAATAGACAGCTTCTGTTTCTGATTCTAGATCTTAACTAATGTTAGAATCATGAGGTTCACATCAGAATATCCCACTATAGGTATTTCATAAAAGGCTGAGGATCCAATGGTTTAATACAAAATAATATTTCTGTCATAATGTTTAGCAAGTTTTTGGATCTCAACAGAATCCAAACGGCCTTCACATGATTTTTTATTGCACTATTTTGATTTATGTCATATAAAACCTAAAAGAGACGCTGTTTACGTCATGTGTGACTTAACCTCTTTTCGTCTGACCAGCCTCCTAAAACCCAGTTTACCCCTTGAAGTTCCCTTAAAGTAACTTTAAAGGGATAGTTCAGCAATTTAGTATTCCACTGCAATAAATGTGGGGACCTCAAAACCAACCTCAACACCATCAATGCTAAAGATATAGGGCTGGCGATCCAGAACGTCACAGGCTGTAAAAGTAGGAGCACACCCATCATGTGTGAGGCCACATTGCCATATGAGCTGAACACCTTTTATGCTAGCTTTTATCTTGTCAACAAAGAGTCAGCTGTCAAGTCTGCCCCGCTTCCAGAGGACCGGCCTATGTCAGTATCCACAGAGGATGTGCGGAAAATCCTAATGAGAGTGAATATGAGTAAAGCTGCTGGGTCTGATAACATCCCGGGTCATGTACTAAGAACATGTGCCAACCAGCCAACTGATGTCATCACTGATATGTTCAACATACCACTGTCACATGAGAGTGTTTCCACCTGCTTCAAGACAGCCACCATCGTTCCTGTACCTAAAACAGTGTTCAGGCTAAATGACTACTGCTCTTTGGCACTCACCCTCATTCTGATGAAGTGCTTCCCAGCTGGCCTGGACCCTCACCAGTTTGCATACAGAGTCTACAGATCACAGAGGAGGCAGACATTTTAAAAGTTGATGTCCTCAAGTGTCAGTATAAAGTTAATACTTGATCAGAGTTTAAATTGGAGTTTAAAGTTTTGGTGCAACAGAAATACATTTTGTTATTAATTTAAGATAATCTTGACTTAAAGTTGAACAATGATTTAATCATGTTTAAAAATAAATCCTTGGTGCAAACCAGCCACGCTTGTAGCTTTGTGAGGCTCTCAGCTAAATGCTAAGGTAAACATGCTAACAAGCTCAGGATGACAATGCTAATAGGCTGATGTTTAGCAGGTATCATGTTTACCATGTTGGCCATAAGCATGTTATCAAGCTAAAATTTGCTAATTAGCAGTGAACACAATGCAAAACTAAGGCTGATGGGAATGTCATTAGTTTTATTTGGACATAAACCAAAGTTTCAACCTCATTTTTGGGCATAGCCATACAGAATGATACGGGTCTATAATTATTCAAGTCGGGTCATTATCATTCAAAAGAGGCAAGACATCGACTCGTTTCCATTATACTGGCAATTTGTGAGTGGGAATTGAAAGCTTAAAATTGCCAGTGACTGGTTTAGCCTTCTTTTGATCAATTGTTTGCAGGGCATGCATGAAGACTTCAGAAACAAAAAAAAGATGCAAATCAAAGACTAGAGCTGACTGAGAATGATAAGCTGCCACCAGCCTACAAACGGAATTTTCACCTTGGTGCAACATTGGTTTTTTTTCAAAGAAATGACCAGACCTTTGAGTCTCTGTAGTTCTTTTTGTCAGAAGTAAAAGGATCATTGACTTTCAATTTTTGAGAAGAACTGAAAACATTCTTATTCTGTCGAGCTTTGATTGTTTTCCAGAATTTAGAATATTAATTAAGACTAACTGTGGTTAAAATAGCAGATAAACAGAAAGGCACAAAGATTGCAGAGGGCACACAGATGCCCGCTGATTTGCCTCTGAACTTTGGCTTTTTTCTTAGGGCTCGGAGAGTGGAAAATCTGGGCAAAAGTCAAATAGTGTGAGCGAGGCATAACTGTAACTACGGCAGGTTTACTATTTGTTCCTATTGTGCTCATTGGAATATTTGTACTTTAAAGGGGCACTCCATCAATTCTACACAAGGAGCTGAGTTTACACGTCACGAGGAGTACAGTACCCAACCAATCGGTTCTCACTCCCGATGCGGCAAACTCCGCTTCTTGGTCTGGTGCTCCTCGTCATCTCACACCGACGTAAAGAGCCATTGTTCAGTGCTGTATGTGATGCAGCGGGCTTGCATCTAACCCCAATGTAAAAACATTCATATCCTCATTACCCGCTAAGAGTCATGTAGTGTCATGTAGTATAGAGGGAAAGATAGTTCTTGCAGGTGGGCGGGGAGGTGGATGGGTCAAACTGTTTGTGGCACTTGTGAAACTTAAAGTAACATTTTGTCAGTCGTTAGTAACGTAAGTCATGTGTATCATTAATGTTGTTACTCACATGAGTTGGTAGTCTTGTGATACATCTTTCACTTCAAGTCTTTAGTGAGTCAAGTTAACGTCAACCATGCTCTTTTAATAAACCTTACTAAGTGGTTTTATTGTCTAAACCTAACTTCCTGTGAAGGTGTAAGTTTATTTTGAAAAGACTATATATATAAAGAACGTATATTGGCACGCCGTCCCTGAAACGTCCACAACTAACGCTATAAGTGGTAGGTAGAACGTTATATTTGATAGCTTGGGGAGCACTGAATGGATCGCATTATTTGACGCATTGGGGTGAGGGTGAGTCCGTGAAAACAGTTGCACAATGTTTTTATTGGCTTTGAAGGAGCTTTCTGTCTTGAAACTTATAACATGGAGCCTGTGCTACAACCTGGGCAGTGGAATTTGAACGATGTGGGTGTTTTTATCAAGCTGATCACAAAACGATCCATGGTTTGGGGGACATGATTCTTACTAGGGACTAAAAGCATTGCAAAGTCAGGGTCATTTGACGATTCTTTTTAAAGAAGTTTCATCCTTATGGAAGTGGAAAACTAACTTGTTGGAGAGTCCTTTTAAGGTTCACCAGAAAATGTAAGTTACTACATTCCAAGGATGCCGATTGTTGTAAAAGTTATAATGCCCTCAGTGACAATATGAAAGAATAAAAATAAAGAAAAATAAAAAGGTGTGGACTTTCAGTTCATAACATAACTGAAATGTGAGTTTGTCTTGTCCTTGTAGAGAGACTTAAACAACTGAGGATGGAGTGTCATAGTCAGAGCTGAGCTCCTATTGTTCTGTTGATGTAAACTGTCCAGATTAGCACCAGTCACATGCTGTAGGATGTCGCAATTGTTTATGTGCAACCCCGTCCAATCCTATCAAGCATACCTGTATTTAATTCAAAGTTATTAATAACCCCCGCAAAACCCAATAGTTTGCATTATATAATGAATACACTTTTTGACACACATACCTTTTATTTGAAAAAAAGTACTGTATGGTAAAAGATAATCTCATTACAAAAATACAGATAACAACACACCTTACATTTACAGGATCGTGATTTTATTGCCAACTTGCCTTAAGTTCGACTATACCCATGTGCACAGCACATACAGTGTGACATTTTATGAGGCCCTGTATAAAACTACAGGACACCTGATAAAAACAGTTGATACAAAATTGTCATAAGACCACAGGACTCAGAATTATAGATAGTACAGTATTATATCACCACTTCACAAAAGAAAGTAATTTCCCGAAACACAAATGTCCAGGCAGCAGAGTTAGAAAGAAATATATCAACAGTTTATATAGTTCAGAACCAGTTTTAGCAATGAAATCCAGTCAGTTCTGTAACTACAGTCTAACTTCATTTTTTTCCTGAATGGAGTGTTTCCAGATACAGTTCCTGATACACACCCAATTTCACTACAAAATGGTCTGTTCACGCAAAACAAAAGAAAAATTCTCACTACATCCAGCCGTGCGTAGTTTTCAGATAGATTTTTTTCACGTCCAGGTTTGTTTCTCAGATTTTACCCTCCATCTTTTGTGGTGCTTTCAAAAAAAGACATTTAAAAAAACTTCACGGCAACATCTAGGAACAATGTTCTTGCTACTCTGGATAATCCTCATAACATCCTGTGAGTCATTGGCACTTTTACTTCGGTAGAAAGTAGTTCCATCAAAACATGTTGTTCTGTGGTTCATCCGTAGTGACAGGGACCCTGCTTTTAGTGGTTCATGAATATCTCAAAACCTGGGAATATTAAAAAAAAAACTATCTGCACATCTAGATACCAAGAGGGAGCTGACAGAAGTTTTTTTTGTAATTTGGGTGAATTAACCCTTTAACAGTGACTGAATTTGGGGTGATGTTGGGCAGTATAATAAAATCAAGTAGTGTTTTTTTGTGATCAGTGTACAGCAGCCTTTCTGTAAACGTGAAACATTTGGACCGTCTGAGTCACAGACTGCGGACTTTAACAACCACATTGTTCTTGCTTGGACTGTAGCTGAATAACCAAATGAACAGCCGGAGTAGAGGACTGGCCCTGGGTCAGTGACAGAGGGCAGAAAGGCACTCTACTGTAAACAGGATGCCCACCATGCAAATCAGTGATACCGGAGAACACTGAGCACAGCTGTGAGCACCAGACACGCCAGTATACCTGCATGCATTATTGTTTAAGAGGAGATTTAAACAGATCCACTGGAACAAAAGAGGATACTGGACTAGCAGAGAGCGACTTTCTCTGACAATTTGACATGTATCTCACAGTAGTGAGCCTGCTTAGCTTGGATCAGTCTCCACACCCATGCTGGGTTGCAGGAATCACAGCCTTAAGCCAATACAGCGACAGTTTGCATGATATTTGCTTGAGCTATTTGCAACTTAATACTTAGCGTGTGCGTTCAGCGTGGCCGGCCTCTGCTCTAATGCATCATGACTTCCACGGAAGGCTCTCTCACTCAACAGAGAAAAAACAGTACAATCCCAACAGGAGTTGGTTGAGCTGGTTACAATATATGCTATCATTTGTGGAATGTGGAAGCTGATTTCAAACCTCTTAGATTAAAGACTGAATAAGAAAACAGGAAAGCATAGTAAAGAAATAAAAACAGAAAAAACAGTTAAAATGTCCCAAGTCCATGGGTTGTTGATGATTGGTGGTTTTCTTCATCAATCGCACCAAAGCGAACCAAACAAACGCACCTCACACCTCCAGACAGCAACTTTGACCCAGCTCTGTTAGTTTAAAACTGTCCCTCCCCCGAAAGAAAATACCAGGTCCTTCAGTTACTTCGGGGATATATTTACAAAATATATAAAGAAAAATATAGGGTTACTGGCCCAAGCATATAGTACAGTCCAACAGCTGTCTGTAAATATTTCTCCCATGATTATCCTTTCCAAAAGTAAATTGCAGGGTAAAGATAGCCGGAACGTGACAAGGCGCAACTAGGACAACATGGCCACCAGAGCTAGGCTGCAGTCAACTGCAGAGGCACACACACAGACATATGGACAAGAAAGAAGGAGTCTTGGAAATATGTTCTTAGCTAGTGCATGGGGCGACTAAGGTTGTAGGAAGTTAAAGCCAAGCTTGAAAAGGGGAGTTGGTTTAGTAAAATGAATAAGAGGAGAATTGGAAACTGGTTGTACCGGAACTGTGCCAAACTTTGTATCCTCAACAAAATGAGCTAATTTTATCCTGAGTGTGTTTGTGTTCATCACTGCACAAGGAAATGACTGGAGGGGGAAATGCACTTAGTAAATGATACTGATTTATAGCCTGAGAAAATGCCTTTTAAAAAACGGTTGGAAGATTGTTTCCAGTTACTAAGATCATTGAAGAAATAGTTTGACAAGTTATTCTTAATTCTTTCTTTGTGCAATTCAAATGACAGCAGTAAATGTTGAGGATAATTGGACCGAGTTAGGAGTGTTTTATTGCTTATGAATTCAACTTTACATTTGTAAGAGCAAGACTGATATATCTTCTTTCAAACGATACATAGTATCACTTTAGGGGAGGCAAAGATGAGGAGGTGAATGACATTATCTAGGGTAAATATCTGTTCCCCAGTCCTGAGTGATGCTGCTGTCCTACTTCATATCCCAGAAAGGCAGACCTTATTTCTTCCAGTCCACTAGCGAGCTGACAATCAGACAAAACTTGATGCGAAGAATAATCCCATTCCACAGTCAAGGCTAAAGTTTCTCTATTGCAATTTTAGCACTTTGACCTTGCCTTTAAACGCCCAAAATTCCATCCTTACAGAATGTCAAAGATGATGCCGCTGTCTATCTGCAGTCTTATAGGTCTATCTGAGATTGACAGCAGAGAAGTTCAGAGTTCACTCCCCCTGGCAGATCTATAAACAGACCAGTGGAGGTTGTGGGTTTTTTCGACTCCCCTCTCCTCCTCTACCCCCCTCTTCCCCCCCCAGCAGTAAGATGATACTGTTTCAATTAGGCTCCGGTGCCACACAAAAGAGCCGGAGCATTTGACAATCAGTGCCACTTCTGACACCAAAGACACCAAACTAGTGCCTCATTAATAGTTTAGTTTCAATTTCTTTAGGCTCCAAAAAAGGTTGTGCTTTGTTGAAAAATGATTGAAATGACATTGTATAGCCATAAACGTGCACATTTTTTTCCCCCAACAGTGCAAAGTGAAAAAACCAAACATCCGAAAATACAGGAATCAGTAGCAGCAAATATCTGATAAATTAGAAAATTTGAACATAAATAACGTGTTTAGCCTCTTTGATACCCCCCTCCCCCCAATGATGAAAAGACACAACCCTTCCTTAAAAAAAAATAGTTAAACATAAATAAAAAAATGAATATATATATATACAAAGCTAAAGAAATATGATACACTTGCATAAGTGAAAGTGCATCATGGTTTGGAATCCCCCTCCCCCCCCCTCTCCATATTGAGGTGAAGTCTATTTATGAAGCCACTAGATTCTTGGCAAGAAATGTGTCACCGTCATGGCGGTTGACACTCGGTTTCCTCTTTTTGTTTTGCCGTTCTTACTCAGGCCGATGTACATCCTTGGGTAAGCCGCTGACTCGTAGGCGTTGTAGTTGTTGGCAAGGAGCTTCTCTCTGAACTTACACTCGTTGTTGTAGTACAACTGAAAGAAAAGGAGACATAAGAGGGAGAGATATACACTATAAGGATTATTTGAAAATGCTGATTGTTTGAAGGCAGAGACCAAACAAAGATTCTGGGACATATTTGCGTGTGTGTGCGTGTGTGTGTGTGTGTGTGTGTGTGTGTGTGTGTGTGTGTGTGTGTGTGTGTGTGTGTGTGTGTGTGTGTGTGTGTGGGGGGGGGTTAAGTCTGTATTCTTCTTTGTGATTACGATCAAACAATTGCTTTATTTCTGACCACTACAACTATTGTACAGACAAAAATTGTGATTGTCAAATGATGAATGATGTGAATGAGGCAGGACTCAGGACACCATGCTCTGATTGCACTATTTTCTCTCATAATAATAATACAATAATTATTCCGTCTGTATATATAATATTTTAGTTATTGTGGATTTTTTAAAAACTTTTTGGACTTTCTTATTTAATATTATTTACTGTGTGATTACTTATTTACTTATTTATAATACTTGTTTTGATCTTTTTTTTTTTTTATGTCTCTTGTTTGCACTATCCTCTCTGCTGCTGTGATCCTGCAAATGTCCCCCGACTAATAAAGGATTATCTTATCTTATCTTATCTTATCTTATCTTAATACGATGTGATCTGGGAATCACGAGGATATTTCCAATTTAATTTAGTTATTAGCTCATTTGAGACTGTGGCTTCATTAGTATAGGGTGTCTTATTCTTTAAAGGTGCAACATGTCATTTCAAGCCACCTACTCCAACGAAACAGGGCCTGCATTTCACCTCTACTATTGTGTCTATACAATCTAAATTTACAGTTATTAAAAAAAAAGCCAACTACTAATTGACAGCAGGGTTAAGAATACTTTACATTCCGATAGTTGTTTATTGGCTTCATTAAGCCGGCTGTGGCATCTCGTTTTCGGTTGTCAAAAATCCCAGCGCCAGCAGTCACAACTGGCTGGTGGAGCGCATGGTCTAACCTGTGTATGGCAGCAACACAAAGTTTGCTGATTGGATGGGGACTTGGGGCAAGTTCTCAAGTGCTGAGGTTTTCAAATGATGGAATTTGAGCTAACTGCTAGCGGAAAGCTCCATCCATCTCGTGGCACCACATGCTGTACTCCCCGGCGAAGCGGCCATATTGCATTCTGGCCAGATCTTACACATTGCACCTTTAAAGCCAAACATTGGCGCTCAAAAGTGGGTTGAGTCGCATCAGGTATTTGTAAATGCAGCAGTAAGTTTGTAGCTCAGCTAGCATCAACTAGCTGCATTCAAACTAGCAATGTAATTATTAACTTCATTTTCCGGCACCATTAAAATTGAATAAATGGCTTAGCTTTGCTCGTAAACATCTGTAGCACATCATAGCAGCGTCACAAGCTGTTAGATAACGTTCCCCAAAAATATGGTTGTTGAGGACAAACCATGCAATAAACTTAAATGCAAGTCCTTTGTAAATGTAGGAATTACTTTATTATAGGTCTACACACATTAAGCAGTGTGTGTGTAATGTTAGAAGGAAATATCTGCTATTTAGTCTTTGAGGTTTTTTTTCTTTACATTTTTGTAATTTGTGATATATTGTGTTATTTTGCTAAATATCTAAGTGTCAGGATACTCTTTACTGGAAACAGGCCATATATTTGCAAGCTAATGCAACTTTCTTGGGTATAGTCTTCTGTATTAACTTCACACCATGTAGCACTAGTCTCTGTGGGGAAACTTGTTTCATTCTAATTTCATTACTTATTAATTCAGTGAGGTGCAAATTCTATCTACATCTGGTTAACACTTTGTTATAACAAAGCTGGATTTAAGAAGACGTGGTGCAAACTTGCTCCTGGACTCCACCTTGATTTAGGTCATTTTCCTGGAAGACATTTTAGTTTCAGCATTTGAAAGCTAATATCGATGACACCAAGATAAAAAAAAAGGGACTGTGGAGGGACTATGACAATTATTATATAAGCACATTCCAGTGCTTGTAGACGTATTGACAGTGTTAGACACGGTTACAGTGTTTGTACACTCACAGATCCGTACAGCTTTCCTCGCCGGTTCATGGCCACAAAGAGTCTGCTGCGAACTCCCAGCAGAGTCACCACTCCTCTCTCCACCGGAGAAATCTGCAGAAGACCTTTAGGGAAGAAAAAAAAAATCACACACACTGAAACCTACTGGTTTAAAACAACCTGCTGCTCCACACTGAGACACCGACACTGCTTTGTGTGTACCAAAAGATGGGCTGGATAGTTAGGAGCTCATCAGAAAGCTAAAGAAATCTGTTTTTCTATCTGAGATTCAAGCTGTAAATGCTGATGAGAACTTATATTCAAACATTCTACCCTTACCCAGTGTGCTATTTGATGCTCAATAACACAAGTACATACATTTTGGTCAAGGTGTGGCGCTGTGCAAGTCTGATCCGTTTGTAGATAAATACACAAATTCACTTTTTGTCAGCAAAGGTGAAAAAGTATGGACTGTGTGAACTCAAACTGTCTGAATTTTACAAGTACTGTAATTAAATCCCAATCAAAAGTGTATGCTTAACCATGGTATTCTATCCTAATCCCCAAACTGGGCTTAAACACAAATAAAATATATATGAATATTTCATTAAAAAATAGGACTGTCATTTTGTTTGATATGATATGATAATTCAGATGTCATTAGTAAAAACGCAGAGATATTTGAGGGTTTCATCACTTGGCCTTGACAAGCTGCTGGGTTACAGCACACTTAGTGTGTCTCCTTTGTTCCTGCAGGGTTTTGAATTTTGAAAATGCTTGACAGTGGCTTGAATTCCTAGCAGAGATTTTCTGTAATGTATCTCCCTGAATCCCTGTGCCTTGTCTCAAAATAGTACAGAGGCAACACAAAAACCCCAACATGCTTTAAGTTCTCCAACATGCTTAAAGTTCTCCAACATGCTTTAAGTTCTCCAAGGCAGCCTGTCAATTCCGCAGGTGGCCTTTTTTGTCGCTCCCATAGGACCAGCCTTCACCAACACGGGATGACATGGATTAGATTTGACATGATAGGGACACAATATTTGTTATTCTACGTGTCTGCAAATGTAGTAGGCAGTGTAGGACTCTGTCTTGGACTGCTGGGGTTAATCTGTCTTAACAGATGGGTCTATGAGCTGTGTCCTAACTTTAGGTGCTGGCTGGCCGCTAGTCTGGATCCCAGCGAGCTCTGGTTACACACAAGGACGTAGGCACCAGCACATTAGCTCAGTGGCACTACAGAAGGACTCCAGATGTTGGCACTTAGGCATGGATCGATACTCTATGTCTGTAAACTGTTCATTGACTGGCAGCATGAGCGGAATCTCATTCAAACATAGGCCCAGTGTTGATTAGAGTGAAGAGTAAAGGGTTTAGAATAACAGGTGGTGAAACATCCTGTCTGGTCAGTGACTGAATAACTTTAGTCATGTATTTCTTTTAAAGCTATTAAAAACAGATTTGATCAACTTTTGCTTTTGCTGTTATGTTGTTTAGAACCAACTAGTCTATAAATTGTAAGAAAGTGATATGGAATAAATGTGTCAAAAGTGAGAAATGCAATAATCAGCTGCTTATAGTCTATCTAGTTAATAAATAAATGACACAACTTACTGTGACGGTTTTCATTGTGTACTCCAGTTATTCTACCGTCCGGTAGCACCTGAATATGAAAGCCGATCCCCACGTTGCAATAGAGCCGCCGCAACCTTTTAATGCCCAGGAGATAGTTGCTTTCCCGGCTGATCTCCTCCCTCTTCTCCCCTGGGATCCGCGCCAGGGACCGGGAGTAAAGGGCCTCCCAGCGTTCCGCGGTGCCATTCAACCCCGGGGAGCATCCTGCCAGCCCGGTAACCAGGCCAAGTACCAGGACAGTCCGCAGGGCTGCCAGAGAGCCCATCCCGGGTCTGGCTCTGAAAGCAGCCTCCCGGTGCTTGCCTTTCCACTGAAGCGAGAATAAGAAGAAGAAGAAGAAGCGACGCGACAGAGAGGAGCGTGTGGAAGTTGCGCTCATTCCCAGACCGACAGGCGCACTGGCTTTAGCGCCGGAGCGACATTGATCTAGACACTGTGCAGCCATGCCTCTATATTTATACCTACAGAAAGATTACATCACAGCTCCCGCACCTAAAAAGAAATCCACAAAAACCAGCCTCACAATCAGGCGCACCAAACATGTCTGGAATAAAATAATAGCTGTCTTATCTTAGAGAAAAGTCAGGGAGTTTGTAGGAAAATACATGAATAAAGATGTTATTATGATAGAAAAAAAAGTTCTTTGTGTGAGGCTTTCATTATCAGCAGCAGAATATCATAATTTATGTATCGGAGGATGTAAAATAGGAAACGGACAAGTTAACAGACCGTGGTGTCGAGACAGGAGACAGTTCTATAAATGAACAATAACAGGAAAAAACACAGGTCCAATTCAACCGAATGAAAAAAAAGCTCTAACTGAAGACTGGTTGAGGGGAAATCATGTCCTGGGCCCTTATAGACAACAATGGTAAGACTAAATAGAGAGTTTGTAGAGTGATAAGTAGGCTGTCATTGTTGGACAAAACACTAAACACTTCTGACGTTATAACTGAATGACTTGTCATGTTTGTGAATTGTAATACGTGTCATTAGAGCGTGTATCCATTTTTGTAAATGTTAAATGTATATATAGGTTTTGTGAATTTTATCCTATACACATCCTGAAGTGTGTCTTGTTGGTTTTTATTGTATTATTTCATTGTACTGTCTCTCTTCAGTACAAAATACCGGCTCTTTCGGTTTTGAAATTCTGGGATGTTGTTGACAGCACACACAGGGAAACCCAGTGTTCACCACGTTAATTGCAGATGATTGCAGATTAAAGACAGATGTATTCTAATTGTTCTCTGAAATTTGCTCAGATATTTGTTAAATTCTTTTTTCTTTTAATTATAATACCTAACTGTTGTCATGGCAGCATGTCTTTGATCTGTCTTCCTTGACAGAAATTCAGATGCACTGGTGCATTGCTTTTTATGTCTATTGAAATAAACCAAACTAAATGGCATACCCTCCTTCTATTTCACCATTTCATCACCACCATTATCCTGGCTTAAATATATGTTGAGCACTACCATTTACCCTCTCTGTCGAGTGTCCTATTATTTATCTCTATGTTCTATGCACTGAAGGTCTTCCTTCTCTGTCAGACCAGAGACAGCGCCCTTTGATCTCTGGGGTGGCTCAGCCCTGCTCCTCATTGACCACGCATGACACGTTTTCTCACGTTCACATTTGGGTGATCCTCAATGTACAACAACATTGTTTCTTTGTGTGCTGCAAAATGGCTCCATGAAAGCATTCAGATCTTTGAGACAATCCTGTGGTGTTGAGGCGCCTGGTGGATAACTACCAAGCCCCAAAAATGGCTGACATACCAGCCAACCAACAGGACCCAGTCAGGCAGCCGGGTGGACCAAAGGAACCTCTGGATGCATGGATCAAAAATAATGCCAATAGTCCATTAAAACCTCCTGGATGGCTTACAAGGACCAGGACAAGGGCAATCATATAAAACCTATCAACCTCCAGGCCAACTGGAGGACTGCCATACATCCAGGAAAACTGATGGACAGCTTATTGACAGCTGGATCTCCTGAACAACTTATTGGCCACTGGACATCCAGGACAACTTATTGGCCACTGGACATCCAGGACAACTTATTGACGAGAACAACTAATGGACTCTTGGAACTCCAGAACAACTTACTGACCAATGGACCTCCAGGAAAACTGATGTACTCATCGTCCTCCAGAACAACTTATTGACCACTGGACCCAGAGGACAACTTATCGACCAATGGACCCAGAGGCTCACTTATTGACCAGTGTACCTCCAGGACAACTGATGGACTCCTCGACCTCCAGAACAACTTATTGAACACCTGATCTCTAGAACAAATTATTAGCCACTTGACCTCCTGGATAACTGATGGACTCCTGGACCCTCCAGAACAACTTATTGACAACTGGACCTCCAGGACAACTCATTGACCACTGAACCTCCAGAAAAACTTACTTCTGACCTCTAGAATAACTTATTGAATACTGGACCTCAAGGCCAACTGATGGAATCCTGCATCTCCAGAACAACTTATTGACCACTGGAAGCAAAGATATCTTATAGGTTGCTAGACCCCCAGGACCTCATGTGCTGTGTGACCCGAGCATACCAGCAGGTTCTGTGCTGTCACTGTCCATGGTTCTGTAATCTCCTATTATTACTCTTAAATAAAATTACCTTGAGATGTGTCCCTCATTCGTTAGTTACAGTATGTACAGCTGTACTTTTTGTTTATGTTGTACTGAAGTCATTGTGGTTTTAGGTTGCATGTACGCAATGAATTATGCTGAGGGAAAAAGGTTTTAGATTTCACTGGGTGACAGCTGCAATTCAGATCTTAAAATGTCTCAACATTCAACACAAGCATTCGTTCTCTGACTTGTTTATTCAACACTTCCAAAGCTATGCACTCTATCTTCTTATAATTCAAAAATACAGGGCAATGACCATGGTTTTTGTATTTACTTTCAATCAAAAATTATTATAACTGATTATTACTAGGGGAAACCACTCACGCCCCAAGAATTAATTTTTTTTTAACCAAAAATCAACCTTAAAAAATGTGAAGAACCTCAGTTAAAAGTAATTTAAAATATGGTGTACATAACATATACAGAAAGTAAGTTGATATTCTCAATGTTGTGTTCATCAAAACCTAATTTTGTCATTATTAGGGAATAATTCAAACAAATATTGTATTCACTTATTCCTTGCATACATGCTTCAGTAATAATCAGCTACTTCTGAAACCAATTCAAACAGTCCAACCACGTTGTAACACGCACTAAATAATACTAATCTTTCCAGATATCAACCTGGATTATTGCATCACATGTCTGTATGGTGTTAAAGGTGTCCTACCTGACAGTGAATGTGTATATCAGTGTCATGTTCTGTATATCCAAACAGAGGAGGAACGATATTTCCTCTGATATTGTTGGCACAGTACAGTTGGATGCTGGCCAGCTAGACAGCTGTCATTGAACTACTGCCAGACTGGATTCACTAGTGACTTGTACCAATGAATTTGTCTACATTATGCAATTCCTGTTGGAATTGCATAAGTTGCTTCTGCTTAGCTTTTATTGCACCATACAGTCCTTTGAAGGTCTTCTGCAGCAAAAGTTGTTCTTAAGGCTTATGTTTAATTTTTAAAAGTCACACTTTAAAGTGGCATTTCTTTCTAAACATTCATTGTTTGTATCTGTGTTCAACTATTATTTATTTCAACTATGGTTTTGGTTTAAAGGGATGTCCTTTGGCTAAGCTTTTTGAAAACTTTCCATTCTGTTGATGAAAAGATTAACCTTTTTTGGTATTTGTTGAAACATCATGGTCATGAAGGATTGCATTTTTTGTCGTTTGCTCATTTGTTAAAACTAGAGACTGACATTTTTTGGGGGGATAAATCCTGTTTTAACTTGCTGTGGGCTGCCTGCAGAGGGCATTGAGCAGTTCTGCCAAACTGAAACTGATTCAATTAGATGCACATTCATAAGCCACTGCTGTCAGGAAAAGAGAGAGCTACCTGCCTCTAGGGGTCACCATTTACAAGTGAACACTAGTGTACTGCAGTCACCTGCTATGAGCTCAGGGACGTTGTTCCTGTGTGATCCTAATAATAGCTAGATCAAAGAACCGTCCTCAGTTCTTTCACATGTTTTTAAGAAGACTGCTTTACTGGCTGATAGTAAAATCAAAAGTCTTATTCTGACACATTTGCAACATTCAGTTTCAGCAGGGAACAAGTGCAAATTATGTCTGGGAACCATTAGTCTATTTTCATACACAGGTAACATGATGACGATAGCATAAAAAAACCCACCCTTTAGTCATTTGTGTGAAAGGTGTGTGCACGTAAAGAAAAGTCAGTGAAAAAAAGGCTTTCTAAGGGTTTATAATATTTAAAAAACAGCTTCATAATGGTTGATAACTAGTTATTTTTAGATCAGTTATAAGTATTTAATAACAAGATCTTTTAAGGGCTCAAAGGATTGTGAAATTGTTTGAATTTTCTTAGTAAATATCCAGTTATATATATTGGTATGTCAATCACTGTAATTTGTTAATTCTGGTCCAGATCTTCTGTAGCCGAGAAGTGTTCCCACAGTCCAGTCAGACAAAAGGATTTGTTTGAATGGAAAGGTTTATAACCGGTATATAAAGCATTAGTAAATTGTTCATTTATTTTTTAAAGGCATGCCAATGGTTACAACTTGTAAATCTTTATAAAGAGTGCCTTATTGTAGACGTACTGAGATAGCTTTTTACATGAACACAGATTTTCTAGGGAACATCTAAAAGTTAAAAAAAATGTCTCTTTTTACTCTTAGTTTACTGAAGTTGTGGCAAAAGGGATCTTCAGTGTTTCGTTTTCTGACAGACAGGCTTAGACTTATTAAGGAAATATGTAATTAACATCAAAACGCTCTCTGAAGAATCCCTGCACCCCATCAGCCCAGTGGATATTGCAGATGAATGCTGTTTTTTATTGCCTGGCTGATACATCTTAAAGTAAGGCAAATCCTTTAGCAGGATGTCATGGATATAAAGAGCATGTCAAAAAAAGAATCAGAAGATAAATGTCGCTAAATGAAACAGACGGGCAGCAGGGAGACGGGCCACAAAAGACCCTAACCTCTCTGAAGTCCCACATTCCTGCTGAGTAATATTAGAGTTTGGCATTCATAAAGCCATAGCAAGGTGTTATACTTTGTATGACACAGTTTCTGCTTTCAGAAGGGCCTGTCTTGTTTGTCGACTCTGTGGCTTTTGGTCGGTGTTTAAAAAAAAAACAAAAAAACAAAAGTCTCAGGCGACATCGCTTCCCAGGCCCCCCTTGGGAGGAGCTTTTGTCCGGGGCCAGGAAGCCTCCCCAGCCCGCAGGTATAGAATGACAAGGCTTTATATGCGGCTACCTATAGATGGGAGCGAGGCAAGGCCAAACCTGAACATCCAATTTTGCATCGACGACTGTATATTTGTAGTTTTCTCAGCCGTGTTGCAGCGACAGGTGCAGCGATTTAGCAAACAAGCTCTAGCGTGGAGGAAGGGATAATATCGAATGTAGAGGGGGAAGGACAGACGGGGTGGGGGTGGGGGGGGTAGAACTCTAAACGCACATCCCCTTAGTTGTTATAAACCTAGCTAACAACAACAACAACAACAAAAAATCTGATTTTATAAAATTGCTTCACCTTAAAGGAATAATATTCATTGAATGCTGGTGTTTTTAGGTTTGGTTGCTCAGGTTGTTGTATGTGATGTCAAAACATTTTCAGTATTTCAACATGGAAGCTCAAAATGAAATCAATCACGAAAGAAATATAATAAACGATAATAACTGTTCACACTTTTAACAGAGAGAATCCTTCCATTCTAAGTATGAGAAGACAAACAAATCAAAAAGAAAGGTTTGGGAAAAAATCAGCCAGTTGTTTCCTTTGGTCAGTACTATTGTGTTTTATATTGGAACCAGGTGGTGAGTGAAAACTATAAAAAAAAACAAAAAAAAAAACAGCAACATTGGTAAAATGCAGAAATAGAATTATCAATAACTTACAACACAGGCGCCAAATAAATATGTATCTCATTAGTAAAAATATACAAAGTACATCTTTAAGTTTACAAACAGTAGACTATCACATTGTAACACGTCTCACACTGAGTTGAATCTTAATGTGAATCTGACAAAAAGTGCTTCGCTGATTAAAGTCCTCTCTTCAACATCCGTCATATTTGTTAGCACTTCAAATTAGCAAAAAAATATTGTATTTTATCCTGTTTGTGAAAAGAAAAAAACTAGTTACTGTACATGCATAGTGCATACTGTATTTACAATTACAGAACCACTGTTAAAAGGCTTTCTGCTCTGTGTATAGTTGAAGGTCAAATCATTTCTTGTACAAAAGTAGGACTTCTCACAAAGAAAGATATATAAGTTTTCAACTATATTAATACATTTGTTCACATGACAATAGCATTTTAAAGAAATCAGACAGTCGGTCAGTAAATAGAAGATTATACAGCTTTGTGTGTGTGTGTGTGTGTGTGTGTGTGTGTGTGTGTGTTGTGTGTGTGTGTGTGTGTGTGTGTGTGTGTGTGTGCGTGTGTCAAAGTCTCCTGACAGCAGAAGGTGTGATAGGCCCCTATATGTGGCCCCAACACTGTGTCTTTTCCTTCTTTGGATTGTTTCCCTCTGTGCATCAAACAACAAAAAACTTCTGCTAATCCAGTAGGCAGAATCCAAACCGTTTTTTCCACATCCTCCACTGCCATCGAGCTACAGTATGTGCCCAGATGAGGGGGTCCACCTTTTGGATGAGTCAGAGGGGCAACGGGGTCAACTTCCCTCCCTAAAAAAAAAAAAAAAAAAAAAAAAAAATCTGCCTCCATCAGTCACCCGGCCGTCGGCCCCGGCCTTTCCTGGCACGGTGTTCTGCGTCTGCGGCGGTCCCCAAGGCCGCCGTGCTGGTGGTGCGTGTGGTGGTGAGCGCTCCGACTGTCTCTCAGCCGCCTCACCATCTCATGGTCCTTATTGCCCAGCACCCGAGGCAGGAATAGCGACGCTTTGTCAGTGCTGCGGGTTTTGAAGCCTCTCCGTGGCCGGCCTTTGCCGTTAATGGAGACGTACCACTGGCGCTTGGCGGTGGCGCGCCGCTTGCCGCTGCCGCCGCTGCTGCCCGGTGCCAGCGGCTGCTCGGTGGAGTGGTGGCGCGACGCGTAGGTGTTGTAGCCCAACTCATGGATCCGCTCAACGAACTCACACTCATTGTTGAACACTTCCTGGGGGAGACGAGAAAGGAGGAAACAGTGAGATCAAGTTGTCACGCAGCTTGACCCTCTGCCCCCCCTCCGTTGATAAAACAATACAATCTAGACTAGATAAACGTGTCATGTTACAGCAAATTATCTTTATAGCCAAATCTTTTTTCCGCTTTGTCATATGTGAGGCCCTTTAAACTGCTGCCCTCCGGGGGCCACTGTCAGCAGCGGCTGGACTGGGCGCAGAGAAGGTGTCACATTGGATGATGAGATAACAACATGTACCCACCGAGGCATACAGCCGGCCTTTATCATTCATGGCCAGATATCTGCCGGAGAAAAGCCCTTTAATGGCCACAACGCCCACATCCACTGCTGTGATTTCCATGATGCCTGCAATACAGAGAGAAAGATAATAATGATAAACAAATACTAATAATAAACCCCCCAAAACAGGTACATTAATATAACAGTTAGATTATGGCTGTAGGGGAATGTTTAATAAAAGATTTATATAAAAATAAAAAAAAAGATAGATTTAATGACCACACGGGAAAAAAAACGGATTTATGCAAAAAAAAAAACTTTTTATGCAAAAAAAACCTTTGGTCACACTTCCAATAAAGGAATTCATTTCCGTTTGATCTTGACACTACGACCCTCTTAATTCAGTATGTTTATTGTCTTTTTTTTAATCAGTGCTTGATTAGTCAATGGCCCATTCAGCGCTGTAGAAAGGCTCTAATGTCGCTGATTGGATAAATACATCCGTTAGGACTGCGCCTTTGTCCCGCCTGGATGTTAATATACTTTGGCTGATACTGCTAATGGAGATTAACCTGCATGTCGGCAGCTTTTGCTGTGACATGATTTCAAAAAACACAAGCACGCAAGACTCACACACATACACACGCACGCACGCACGCACGCACCTACCACGGACGCGCTTCACTGAGCGACTGACAGTGAAACTGATGGATCCTGATAGATCCATTATATCAGAATTGATTTCAAATGTACTAATAAATGAACAACACCCCACTAAACTGACATACATTTGTTTTGATATACATTTAAACAGATTTATAGCACATGTTATATTACATTTACCCCCAAAAGTGACTCTGAATCCGTTTTATGTCACTGCACATATTTGCATTTAGAACTTTCATTAACTTTCATTAAACAACTTGAAATTTGCATTGACAAAAAATATATATTTCTTTCTTATATTTTTTTCTGTGGTAGTTTTGTCAGTGTTGGTGCCGTTTACTGTGCGTAAAACCGCGTGATTACTCACTATACGGGTCGTTCTCCTCCAGTGATCCATCTATTTTCCCATTAGGATGGATTTGTAAATGATATTTAGTCGCGCAGTAGAGTTTCCTGCGTCTTGGAGCTCCTCCGAGGTGCTCATACACTCCTCCGCGGCCACCGGCGTCCCTCCGCTGCCGGGGGTCGCAAGCCCGGCCCGGCGCGCAGCGGGCCTGGGGACAAACGGGATCCAACAGGCTCAGCAACACCAGCAGAGATATCATCAGCATTGTGGCATGGCCGTGGAGCGACGATTGTATGGACAAAAATGTAGTACCCCTGCCCGGCTCTCGGGGTCCCATTAAAGTGTCTGGGCCCCAACGCACGAGAGCTCCAGCCTTGCGCACATCCGAGCCCCGAGAGAGATACTGCTGACTGCACAGCCGCCCTCGAGGTGGGATCCGCTCCTCGCCTCTGTTGCTGCTGGAAAAAAAAAAAAACCCTCCTGCAGATCTGACTGAGCAGCCTCTCGCTCAGACTGAGCGCAGATATAAAAGAAGCTTGTGGCGACAATAGGCTGAACTCCGACCAATTGATACAAAGGAAAGGGGGGAGGCAAAAGGTATCAGCCCTGTGTGAAGTGAGAGACTGCGGCGTGGATAAAATTACACAGTGGCTGAGTGTGGAACAGCTCTCTCCTCTGAACTCCTCTTCTGAAATATCCTGAAAGAGCAATTAGACATCCCAAATTATACAGACAGGGCCCAAGCCCTGGGCAGGCACTGCAACAGGTGAGGAATAAGACTGTTGCTGGGTAAATCCTGTTTAATCATTAAGCTATACCTTAACCTTTAAAATCTGGATTCATTTTTCTGAATTCAGACATTGAGGCCACATAACCTGAGTAACTTATTACTTCATTTGACCACTTTGGACACAACTTTATCCCTTCAAATGTAACAAAGCTTTTTCTTCAGTAATAGAGGTGTTTAATACTAAGATTGTTTCGGGTGGTCCACGTCAACCTGAAGTCTAGATACATTCGTCCCAGTTGCACAGGTGCCTGCCGGTTAACGGTAAACAGTGAGGCCATCAGGAAGGGGCTGATGGGAACATTTCTTGTAACTTAAATTTGGGTTTTTGAATCAGAGTTCCCTGCTGGTAGCACAGTCCTGCATGTGATGCAGAGATCCACAAAGTTCTTCTAAAGCTCAATCAAACCCAAAAACCTCTTCGCTCAGCAATTTAAACGGTTCTCAGACTTCTTTGTTCTCGAGTATTAAGACGCTCCTCCTGCTCCTGACCTGCATTTCCCCGCTAATGCTAAGGGTCGTTTCTGTTGAAGTTAGGGTAAGAAAAAAAAAAGACAAATGAATGGTCTTTCCCAGGTCTCTCTCTCCATGTGCTCCTGACGCCACGGAACCTCTCTGCTATGAGTTAATACTTTATCCTCCAACCCGGGCAATGGATTGTCCCAGACTTTTCCCATCCTAATGCCCCGGCTCTGGCTAGGCAGCAGCCGGTGGGCGGAAGAGCAGCAGGCTAAATGACTACTGCCTAAATTGCTTCCATCTTGGTCGCATTATGGTTTGCATTCTGGTAATTAGCACCATCATCTACAAATCTCTCTGCCCTTTGGCGCTGCTCCACTGCTGCTAAGAAGGCCTCCGCTGACAATCCCCCAGAGACTCAACGGTTAATTTGTCTTCCCCTCCCATACATCAACCCAGCTAGCTTGCCTCTGTCACTTTATTTACCCCCAATATTCAGAAGAAGGCAGCTCTCTTTTAATTACAAATGTGTGCACATTATGCCTCAGATACTCCTCGCAAAGTCAGACAACACACCAAAACATCAGCCAGGCCGTGTGTATCAGCGGTTGTTCTGGTGGCCATTTCTAAGTGAGACGCTCTTGATGTGGTTAAATGCTGGAAGAGGGTGGAACCTCAGATGTGGCTTGCTGTTTCTCTCAGAAACTATTTTAATTACGCTCCCTCCACACCGCCCACAAAGCATCCCATCAATAAGCAGCTCTCAATTTGTGAACACACACACACACACACACACACACACACACACACACACACACACACACACACACACACACACACACACACACACACACACACACACACACACACACACAGACCCTCCTCCTCCTAACATTAGGAACATTTTGTAGTTGTTTTTAGTCTTGAGGGTTAAAAATGTACATTTTTTTTAACAGAGCTTAATCTTTGCCTGAATGTGCGCACAGTCGGTCCCTCTTCTGAAGGCTTAGCCTCATTTGTGACCTTAGTTGTTCACTCTCTACGTAACTCAAGAGTCTCTACATTACCCCGAAACAAAGCTTAGTGGAAAAAGTCCAATGTGTATATGTTCAGCATTGGGTTGCATCTTGTTTTCATGCTCTCACAGATGTCTACTCTTTTGCTCGACAAGATAAAATGTTTGCCTCGGCTGAGACCAGTGTTTATTCCAACATTGCCACAGTAGTAATTAAGCCTGATAACAATGTTCTAGGAACGTATAGTCATAGAAACTAATACAAAATAATAAATTATGTAAAGACTAATTTATAAAAAATTATTGAAAATCTCATTTCACCTCCTGCAACAACACATTCATGTAGCCAATATTTTCTAATGAAATTCCACCCAAATAACCAACTAAGTCATTTAGAAGGATAAAACTTTGACATAAAGTAATGATTTAAAAAAAATATTTTCTCTGGCACCATGGATGTAGCCATGTAATCTGTTGTCAGATTGGTTCTGATCCACTTGAGCATTAATCGTATTGCCACACAGTGTTGAGACCTGTGGAAGTGAAACAGGACCCCTCCCAGCTCAATCGGACCGACTAGAGTCCCCGAGTTGGGTCTCAATTACTGAGAAGCAAGTGGACCCTTGAAGACCCCCAATGGATCCAGGTTTGGGTTAGGGCATCAGTGTCCATCTTAAATGCATCTTTAGAGATCAACTTATATTGGATCTGACTTCCCTGCTCACTTTTGATTGTCGGGGAAACTGAAAAAATACACATTTGTGCTCAGCCACGGAGTAAGAGAAAGAGGGTTGAAGCAGACGCTTGATGATTCGGATCGGGTAGAGACTTCAGAACCTTGTCAGAGTTTGGCAGAGGAAAAAAATCAACTGTGTTTCCGAGCTTTGTTCTGAGCTCTACACAATACAAAGTTGACTAATTGGTCCTTCAGTGTGGCCAGGGAGCCATTCGAGTTCACATTACACTGCACACTTGCATTCCTGACCCCCTCCCAGTGTGGCCGGAGTGATCGGGTCCCAGTGCGTCCCCTCAATGCATTTTGGATGCATTCACACCTGTGTAAGAATAAAAAAACAGCAGTCAATTCTTGTTTATTAACCAGTCCGAAATATTTCCAACCCGCTCCTTTTGTCATCGTCCACTTGACAAATGAATTCAAACCCAGCCACATGAAGTGCTCTGAGACAAAAACCCAAAAAGCATACATTTTAACTTTCCCCTTTTCCCTCCTCCGGGCATGAATGAAAGCAAGAATTTCAGGGCTCCTTTTTTTAATTGACCTCCCCCAAAAATCCCACCACCACCACCCCAACAAACCCTCTTGGCACAAAAGAGTTTCTTTTCTGCAATAATACAAAGGTTATTAGCCAGGTCCTTTTCTTGCCCTCCCCCCCCCCCACCTCCCTTTTAGCGAAGGAAAGGGGGTACCAGTAATCCAGAGCAAATCAAAATGACCTTTGAACCCTTTCTGCTGTACTTTTTCTCATGGACAGATTTCTTTGGTGAGGCCGTGATCAGAGGGCTGAACCCAGCCGCTGCCTCTCGTCTCCTGACAAATCGCTGCTGAGCCTCTTTTGTCCCCATGACTTTGATCTCACCTGCTTGTCAGGCGCCTCAGAAAAGAGGGCTAGTACAGTTCCAGCACACAGCAAACAAATTGGCAACTATTTTATTCTGCCTCCCCTCTTTCTCCCTTTTTCTTTTATTTCTGCTCAACCCAGTTCAGTCTTAAATACTGGTACGTTGTTGAGGTTAATGGTGTTTCCAAAACCCAAAAGTCACAGTTTAGAAAAATTCAATTGGACTATGTCATCAAGAACAAAACTGTTATCTGTGGTGAGAAAGAAAAGGCAGATAACAAGAGGAAACAGCAAAGAAAAGTATCATATTAGTGTCATATTGACAGTTTCATGTGTATAATCTCTATTTCTTTACAGGTGAAACAAGAGGGTGAAGTATTTACGGATTCATAATTTTACTTTATTTTTAAATGTATTACTGTAATTCTTTATACTACCATAAAACAAATAATTTTATGTTATGAGTCAAACGTATTCTTTTAATTATATAGCCTATTTGTATTGGTTTTGTATTGTATTGGTCTCTTCCAAAAGCAGGATGTTAAACAGGTACCCACGCACACAATGCTGGAGGAGATGTTGGCTACAGCTTAACCGTTGCTGAGAAGTAGTAAGTAGAGCATCAATCACTTTTTTTCAAATGTTTGAAATTAAAATGCAATTAGTTACACACACTCCATTTTTCCCTTGAGAAGTATAGGCATAGTTTGCTTTACCAGTTACCAGTTTAAGTCAGCCATCCCTCAGATGGTTGGCCATTCCTCGGTTTGTTTAGTCCCCTGGCTCGCTAGCTATCAGAACCAGAATCAGCTTTATTGGCCTTGTGTGCGTATAAGGAATTTGACTCTGGTTTCTTCCGCTCACTTAACATACATACACAGAAACAGACAAATAGACTAAATACAAGGAGATCAAAGAAGAACAAAGGTAAGGATAAACATTGAACTATTGTGCACACATAAAATATAAAATGCTAAAGTATTTATGTGAACATAAAAAACAATGACAATGAAATGGAGATAAAACTGCAATGATGCAGAGTGCAAGGATGCGTGAATAATTACAGTACCAGTCAAAGGTTTGGACACACCTTCTCATTCAACTACTTTGAAGAATCTAAAATATAAAACATATTCTGGTTTGTTGAGCATTTGTTTGTTTACCACATAATTCTATATGTGTTCCTTCATAGTTTGGATGTCTTCAATATTAATCTACAATGTAGAAATAAATAAAAATAAAAATAAATAAAAACCATTGAATGAGAAGGTGTGTCCAAACCTTTGACTGGTACTGTATGGAAAGGTTGTAACAGGATGTTTTATGTACATGAGGTAGGTGGGATATGCATATCATTTAGAATTGAAAAGTACTGGGTTATTGCACATGGATTTGTTCCTGACACAGTAAGAAATGAATAATTGTTCCTCAGAGTGAGAAAAATGAATTTGCATGGTGGATGTATGTCCTTCAAATTTTGGGTGAAGCAGACAAGAACCCCAGGCTTCACCCTGACCATCTCCCTATAACTAGGTATATTCTTATCACACTTATGTCTTGGTTGGCCTGGCAGCTATCAAATCTCCCTTAACACTTGTGACCAATGAACCTATTATGTAAGCGATAGGGTCGCACATACAGTCTGGTCCTGGCTGATGTCCGGCGACAGGAAAGTCCAATGGATGAAATAGGACTCGGGCGGGCCCAAATAACGTGAAATTAGAGGCTGTTGCCTGCCCCACCATGGCGTTTGCGGATCGGAGTGTTCTGAGTCCAACAGAGTGCCGGAGGAGGATGCCTGGCGCTCCAACATAGTCGAAGTAGATGGACAATGTTTTCCTCTCTAGTTTTTCTAGTTCTAGTTTTTAATGTTAAGATGCTGGCCTTATTAGAGAATTCACCAGTGTTCTTGTTGCTGCTGTTTTTCCAAAATGTTGTTGTTTTTTGACCCTCAGGGCCACCGTACTAATGCAATCAAACTGTCTGGACTCCACCTCACTAAGCTCCCCTTTCCTCACGGCGCACTCTTTTGTAGAGGTCATCGAGGAATGAAAATAGGAGATTAGCAGTGATGCACAGGTCAACCCATTACCCACGGGTGCCAGAGCAGATTTCGGGTGAGCTTACTATAAAATATCACGGATTTGGACAGCTTTTTGTGACAAAGCAGCATTCAGATTGGGTTATTAACAATTTACAGAAACATTCAAGCAATAGTCCATCTCCTCCTTCCCTCTCTCTCATACACATATTCTGGTTTGTTGAGCATTTGTTTGTTTACCGCATAATTCCATATGTGTTCCTTCATAGTTTGGATGTCTTCAATATTAATCTACAATGTAGAAAAAAATAAAAATAAAGAAAAACCATTGAATGAGAAGGTGTGTCCAACCTTTTGACTGGTACTGTAAATGCAATGAAAAAGGACCCACAGTAAAGTCAACATTAAATGTTGCTGTACTGACCATTTATTGAAAAAAAAAAAGAGACATGTTTAAGTTAGCAATTGTCAAAAACTAATTCCAGGTTTAAGTTTTAGACTGTGCAGGTTAACTGAACTGGCAATTAATGATTGCTTTCAACAAATCCAAACCATGTGCCGTTGATATTGGAGTCCACACCAAACATTTGAAAAGTAACATTCAAACAAGCAGCAGACATGGATTTTTCTGTCATGTTCACATGGCACATCAAAGTCAAAGGATTCCCTTTATTAGGGATATAGTGAAGAAAGACAAACAGCAGGGCTTGTCTAAGTCTCTCATGTTTTCATTGTGGTATAAATTGATTCCCAAGCAGAAAAGAGGAAATGTGAGTGAGCAGACAAATGCTGAAAGAGCTGAAGAGGATGGATGAAAATAACAACCTCGAATGTTTTTCTCCCTTTCTCTTTCTTACACGCTTTCCCTTTTTCGCTTCTCTCTCTCTCTCTCTCATTCTCGCACTGTCACTCTTTGTCTCTCATTCACTCGCTCTCCCTCTGTAACCAGATAGGTCTGTCCTATACTCCTACAGCTCTTTGATTGTTAGCTGCAGGTTTCACATGCCTGTAGAGTGGCTGCACCTTCCAACAGGCAAATGATTGTGGAAGGATGAAACTCTAGAGGCCATCAATGGCTGTGACAAATACACACACACACACACACACACACACACACACACACACACACACACACACACACACACACACACACGCACACACACCAAACCTACATACAGACATTCATAACAAATACAAGCATATACACCATCCACACAAACATTCACACACATATACACAATCAGTAACATAGAATATGAGGAAAACGGACACTGAACTGTTTTCCATGGTCATTTGACTTGAAAATGGTGATTAAAGTGTTGTAGCTGCTTGCTGGGAGAAGATCGGACCCCAGCTGTGGAGATGGATGACCGGCTAGTTAGCTAGGTAGCTTGTCCTTTTCCAGAGCGACTGGGAGTGAGGCAGAGGGACCAAATGCTGCCGCTGGCCACCAGGGATGCCTGCTAACTTCCAGTCCACCAGCCACCAGTCCGCTAGCTTCCAGTCTACTCCTCGGCCTGTTAGCATCAAGCCTGTTAGCTTCCAGTCGTCTTCTTGGCCTGCTTGCATCCAGTTGGTTTGCCTCCAGTTTGTCACCCTCCACATTCATGGTCTTCTTCCAAAGGGGTCCTGTCTCCGTGGCCATGCCCCAGTTGGGTTCAATCTCTGTGGTCATCCTTACGTGTGGTTCTGTCTCAGTGGTTATCCTCCAGTGGGGTCATAACCCCTGTTGCCAATCTCCGAGCCTGCCACCAGAGCGGTCCTGCCTGAGATGCTGACCTAAGGGCCTTCCACCAGAGCGGTCCTTCCTATATTACAGAGCTCCTGTTCGTCCACCAGAACGACTTTTCCCATCTGGTCGTCCTCCAGTGGTCTTCCGGTCCCCTTCGATGCCCCCCAGACCTGCACCATCCAATGGCCTTGTCTCCTGGTTGTGCCAATCTGCCCTGCCCCGAGGTTATCCGCCTTAGATCATTTGCTCTGCCCCTATCCAGCCCCCTATTCTCCAGTTTCCATGGCCACTCTACCCCTGAAATTAAGATATCATCAGTAAATCTGTCAGTCCTCTGCATCGTGACAGATACCACCAGAAATCTTGTACAAATGCCATGATGAGAGGAAAAGTTAATTTGATTTAATAATGTATCATAGAAGCTATGAACGATTGATGTTACAGTTTTGTAACGGTTGGTTCCATTTATGTCTCTTTATATTTACTTTACTTTTTAAACACTGTTCACACAGTTCTTTTTACATGCTGCTCAGCACAACAGTTCATCTTGCACTCAAAATGAACTAAAACAACCCTAACACATTTAGGATGTATGTGTCAGAATATGTGTTGTACCAGACCACTGACTCTGACACTGGTTTGCCTCCCAGCTGTAACAGTTTGTCACTCATTACACAATGACCTAAAACACACGCACAGTGTTGCATTGTCCAATTAGCATTCTAAGTATTTTCATTTTCTGCAGCAGAATGTTGCAAGTTGCAATCTCTTTTACTGTAATTTTGAAAGTAAATTTCAAGTTTTTAAAATAATAATAATAGAGTGTATGTTTATTTGATGTTCCCTTCTCAGATTGTTTAATTTTCATATTTCTTTCTGAAGTAAGTTATTTATATGACAAACATTAACTGCTTCCAGCCTGAATATCTTTGGACTTTGAACAGTTTGTCTGTTATAACTAAATATAACGTTTGAATTTTTCAAGCTCCAGGAAATTGACATATGCTATTTTCTATTTCCTTTTAAAAACTCAATGACTGATTGAAATTTTGAGAGATTACACATTAAT
The DNA here is from genome assembly GCF_027596085.1 of Anoplopoma fimbria. Classification (NCBI taxonomy): domain Eukaryota; kingdom Metazoa; phylum Chordata; class Actinopteri; order Perciformes; family Anoplopomatidae; genus Anoplopoma; species Anoplopoma fimbria. The sequence continues at coordinate 29,826,707 of NC_072450.1, forward strand.
GGAAATAATGATTAGTTGGAATATGGCGCCTGGAGTATATTAATTGCATTATTTTTTATCACATTTCTTTAAAGACCAATGCACTCACAGAGGATGCTAACACACATACAACCTGGGTCTTTCTTTTCCTCAGTACAAACAGTAGGAGCGTGTGATGGATGGGTGGATGGGTGGATGCTCCAGATGACAGTGATGAAGTAGTCACTATAAGGAGCTCATTTGAAACTAAATGCTGTCTCATTTCCTTAGGACTATAGAAAAGAAACCTTGGCTACTCCACGGGGGCTGCTGCGTGAAAGCTGCTGGCTGAGCGAGTGGAACATGGATGAGGTGGTTTTACCCAAGTTCTTCACTTAAGAGAGATTTATGCTACCATTCAAGATGAGTGTAATAAATAAATAATAAATTAGATACAGCATATAAGTTACTGACATTGGACACCAGCGGTACTGAATCACTAGAGGTATATAGTCAGTGATTGTTTTCACCAGGTTTCACTTGAGAGGTTTCTTGCAGACTCTCGGAGACTGCGATCACTCAGTAAGCTAGTTCTCCAGGTGACAGACGCCTGTCTACAAGGCACTCGAGGGAGCGATCTTTTAGCTTTTGTCTTACAGCTGACATGCTGCAGCTATGTTAATGCGTCTCCCAAGGCCTCTCTGCTGTCTCTCTGAGCAGATTGCCAAAGCTTCCTTTTCCCCTGCATGCAGTATTGAGTATTCCCTCCAGAATAGCTTTCTTGTCGGTGTCCAAAAAAAGTTCTGAAACACTGACGCAATTCTGCAGCTCTTTAAAGAGTAACTGCACAGTGTGTATAGCTTAAAAACAAACATGTTTTTAGGCAATCAAAACTAAATTATATCACTGTGCTGTGGTTAAACACATAAATGGTGGTGATATTATTGACTTTTCTGAAATCCTCAAATCTCAAATTCATACAAATCTGTATTTCATGGTTGAAAATGGCTAAAACCAATCTTCTGTTTTAAATCAGCCCCTTGTCTTTCTAGCGTGTTCTCTGTTGTGTGGACTTTAAATTAAGCTGACAGCACATAAAAAAATCTGGTGAATCGGTGTTAATGAACGTCTATCTGGTGATAGTCATGTGTTTTTCTAAACTGACAATATTGTATAGATGAAACATTAAGTTCTTTAATTTATCTCATTTAGTGGCTGGCTAGTTAGCTAGCAAACGTTAGCATGTCTCCCACAATGGGGAGTGAGGCGGAGGGACCGTGGTGTGGAATCCTTGTCACAATTGTGATCCGATCAACAGTAAAATTCATCAGCAGTACGTGCCACATATTGCTGTTTTCTAAGCCACTCAATATGTCATATTTGTTAACTCTGCGTCAAGGCATTCGTCATATCAGAATCAGAATCAGCTTTATTGGCCTTGTATGCGTATGCACGGAATTTGACTCCGGTTTCTTATGCTCAGTAGTACACGGAAACAGACAAATAAATTAAAAAAACAAGAAGATCCAAGATGAAAAAAGGATTAACATTTAAATATTTTGTACACATGAAATATAAAATGCAAAAGTATTTATATGAACATAAAACACAAAAAACAATGACAATGAAATGAGATAAAAGTGCAATGATGCAGAGTGCAAGGCTGCTTGAATATGGGAAGGTTGAAAAAGGATATTTTATGTACATGAGAAAATTGAATTAAATTTGAATTCAAAGTTAACGGGTATGTGGAAGTGGCTTGGTTTCATCTCTCAGCCCCTTGTCTGTTTTTTTTTGTCGCATTTTTTCAAATAATGCAGTAGGTGGACCAATGTGATCTCCCAGATATACGTGAAATGACCATGTCGTCTAAACAGCAAATTGCAGCAACAGCAAACATGGTGGTGGCATATAGTGTGTATAAATATGTGCCACCACTACGGAAACAATAAAATGTTCAGGCAAAATCTTTTAGAAACATTAAACATTTGGTTTAGGCTACAAACACACCTAATACAATTTAGGGAAAACATCGTGGCAGGGCTTAAAATAAGTATGGTAAATTACATTTAGGCAACAAAACCACTTAGTTATAGGTTTAGGAAACATGTCACGAAAGTAACTTCGCAACAACACTTTTAGACACAAACACCATCTAGGGTAAAGGAGAACAGGTCGAGGAGGTAAGAGGGTTTGAGGCCAGTGGTGGTGAGGTTGAGTAGGATTCAGGAACTGGGCGGAGAGGGAGGAACAATGATTGTGCAGAGAGGAGGGAGGCAGTGTGGGAGAAACTTGTGTTCTAATGTGTCTAATGTGCTAATACAGCAAGTCACCTAATTGACATGAGGGTTGCAGCACTCTGGTGTTTCAAATGCTTTGGAGTGAAGCTGCTGATAGCTTTATGATGGTTTTTCGAATTGGAAAAGTTTCATTTACTCACGGTTAAAGGGTTCCTACAAGCCAGTGCTTCAGTGGTCGGGCATCCACAAGGTCAGATGATTAATCTGTATTTTCTTGTTGGAAATATAAATGTTACCAATTAAATACAGAAATGTCATTTCAAGTGTTGTATTGACTTTGCTGTGAAGTTAAGAGAAGGTCACTTAAGCGTCCGTCACCCTTTACTCTGAAGCTCACATGCAACTTTTCTAGAACCATCCCCTTACACATAGCCTAAGCCAGTGGTTGAGGAGATGTTTGTCATTCAATGAAGTTGTGTCTTTAGGCTAGGGGGGGCCATTGTTGTGTATGATGCAATGAGATGACATTCTCATGAAACCTTCAGACAGCAAGCATTGTAATCCAAAATTGTGCAGGGTAAGGGTTAGGAATGTAGACATAGTCAATAAGTTTTTACCTAAAACATATCTAAAAATTAGCAGACAGTGTGTACTGCACTTGAGTTGCCCTTTCTGCACTGTAAAAAATGTACAATTTCTATGCTGACAATGTGGTTTGCTCAATCCGTCACAAGGTGGGTGCTCACACTGAAAATAACCACACCCAATTGGTTCCGATCCAATAATGGTTCATTTGAAAAAGATGACTGCATCTTCAAAAACATTGACAAAAAATAACACTTAAAAACAAAACGTGTTGTGCAGTTTTACTTCAAAGTAAAAAATAAAAGGGAGCCACAGATTGCTGTAAAGATATATATATATATACAGTATATGGATTCATTTTTGAAGCTGCAGTTGGTAAATTTTATGATTTTTTTTTTTTTTATCATAACTGCCATTATAGACAGATAATCTGTAAACCATAAATTCTCATTAAGGCATTTTCAAGATGCATGAGGGAAAAACAACCAATCAGAGCCGAGGATTCTCCAACTCCTCAATCACTGCTTGTGATGTCAAAACTATGCAGCCCTGACCAAATATGAATCAAGATTCTGTTTCTGGATTGCCTATTTTTCACATCAATTAAAAAAACAACAACATATATTTGTGTACTGTTCAGCTGTAAAATGAAAAACGGCCAAGCCAAGCCAAAACAAAGCATCTGTTTTTGTTTGTTTTTGTCGCAGTGGAATGGCAACAGGGGAAGACAGAGAATCCCGATATTTTCAAAGATAATCTGTTTAATGCATACTGCCGGGATATAGTGACAGTTTGATAATATTTTTTTTATAAAAAGTTACGAGCTGCAGCTTTAAAAGCAGGTGGATGTTGACATCTGCTTTGCAGGAGTTACTTGGAAGACTGGAATTATACTCAGATGTAACTTGTGTTCATATCTAGAGTTTATTTTATACAGCACCACCTCTTAAACCTATTGTCAGATGTTTACTTTGGATGATTCTGATTCTGATTCTTTTCAATGTCAAACCTTTTTTAACGTTTAATGCCAACGTCTTTATTAATTATTTCTACAGTATTTGCAAATAGCAACTGTGGTGTTATTAGTGTTACCACAACACTTTGGGTCGAGGAAATCATAGTTACGTTATTTAAAAAAGCAAACAGTAATTGCAGGGCTGTGAACACAAACTGTTCTCCGCATGACTGTCAAATGCTTCCCACAACTACACAGACTTTGCTACATACAGGGCACGCTACTTGCATTTCATTTCATGTGAACTGAACATTGTCACTGTTTGTAAATTGCAGATATGTCCATTGGGAAGCTTAGTCTAAGGGATACCAAACACTACCAAAATAAAAGTCCTTGTTCCTGGATGAGCAATTAGTTGATCTTAGAGCTAGAAGGTTCGTTCTTGACCTTGGAAATATTATTTTGACAAAATAATCCCAACACATAAAGTCCAATTACTAGCTTTATCAAAGCTTTCAACTGTAATCTTTATGAAGACTGGGTTGATATGCTAACTAATAAAGGCTGTGAGATGTGGCTGAAAGCTCAGAAAAAGGCTTGTGTTGGTGAACTTTGTTGATATTATTATATCTACAACAAAAACACCTCAACAATAATTTTTTACCACATTTAGGTACAACTACAACTCCTGGGTTGTACATATAAATTGTAGGTACAAGACACAAAAACAGGACACAAACTAGTCTGTGGCTAACAAAGGCACCGACCCTGACTGAAGATTTTTCACAATGATATGTGAAACTACTTCCACCGGTGTTACTGAATATAATAAAGTCCAATCTGGTGAGATGAAGTTTGCTTCAACCAATTCCTGTTGAGATCATGTGACTTTGCTTAACCTGTAACCCAGCAGAGTTAACAAATTTTTTTTTTGGTTGGACAAAAGAGAGGTTGCAGGTGTGATTAACGTCGGAAAGACAGATTGTTGAACACTACTGCTTTTGCTCTGACTGTGTGTGTAAGTGCTTTTTCTGTTTTGGGTGAATATGGGGAGATGAGATGAATCATGATCACAGAGATGTGTTCGTAGACAGAAGCCACAGTCATGTTAACAAGGTCTACATGTACCGTCCAGCATGGTGGGCTGTCTAATGGAAAGCAGACGTGTGTGTGTGTGTGTGTGTGTGTGTGTGTGTGTGTGTGTGTGTGTGTGTGTGTGTTTGTGTGTATGCTTGTTGAGGTGCATACCTCCGTGAGAAGGTGTGACACTATTATGCTTATTATTCCCCAATAAACACAGGGCACTTCCTGTTTACAGACTTTAAACCAACAGAACAGTTTGAGGAAGAGCTGCTGTCATGTCAGAGGTTACGCTGCCGATTTGAACGTTTTTTAGTTAAAGTGGGAAAGAGAACACTTCCAGTGTTTGATTTAATATAAATCCATGATAGAAAAATATATTCAGTATCTTGGCATGCTTTCCTTAATTGTTACCTTCTTTGGGTTGTTAAAAACTAGCACTAACATCACAGTCCACCACCCCTTACTCTGCCAACACATTCTCACTCCCGACTCGTCAACGGCCCTCTGACACTCTAGTTACCCCTCTAGCATCAGTTTTAGAAGTGTCAGGGACAGCATGTCACTTTCTACTAAGTTCTATCTTAACAAGGTTTTGATTTAGGTTCATGTTTAGTGGTATTTGGTACCAATAAATACCAGTTGGTTTCTGTATGAACCTCACAGTCAACTGTTTACTTTTGGCATGTGTATACTTGGATTTTTTGGTTACAGGTGACCTTTATTGTTTATATTTTTGCTGTATTTCATTTTTTTGTGTTTTGTACATTGTCCTTCAGGATAAATACTGTTCTATCTTATTTGATCTTATTGCCAGCAACACTATGGGAAATTAAATCAACAAATATTGGATGGATGTAATTTGGTACAGAAAGGAGGAATCCTACCAACTTTGCTGATCCACTGCCTTTTCATCTTTTCAGTTTTGACTTTTGACTCTTTTGTTGTTTGAATATCTTGTTTGATGATTGTTATGAATGGCAAAGCTTTTCAATGGCATTATTTTGATCTTTGATGTCATTTTCTGTAATAAATGTATTTTAATAGGACCTTCACTTTTTTTTTTACAGATATTTTTACCCAGAATGTCTGCTAATAAGTATAATAAAGCCCCCTTTGACGAGCTGCGTTACATATTCGAGTTGGTGTATCAACGAAAAACTGTAGCTCTTTAAAAATAAACAAAAAACGATTTTTTTTTTTGTAGCTTTATGTTGAGGAAGGACTCCACCATATCAGTGTGGGGGAAAACAAGACTACCTAAAAGTTCTATACCTGGTAAAAAAGTTGTTAAATAGAGAAGCAAAAACGGTCGATTGTTTTTTCCTGTTTACCGGCAGGAACAGTAGGAAGGGGAGAACATTAGTTCCCCTCCCCAGGTAACCTTACCTGTCCCTCAGGAGGGAGCTCTCCTCCTCCCTTGTCCATGCACCACACACTAGCGTCTCCATTAGCTGCAGCAATAGTCCTCAAGCACCGCTCCTGCCATTTGTAAGATCTTTTGTTGTGATACCTACTTAAAATATCAAAGCCGACGGAGCTTTCAATGAGACATCTGAAAACTGAGAATCACTGGTTTTATGTGTCAATGCAGCACACCACCCCCGGTTCAGCATGTCATTCATACTCTCTTCATCTCTCTCTCTCCTTCTCTCTAAAAAAGGAGTAGAGCAGGCGGTAGGATGGGACACTAATAATTGACATGGTTGGTACCAGAACAATAACTGGAGTCAGAAATCAAAGGCTCTAAATACAGGGAACCAGGTGAAAGACATTGCCATGCTACTATAGTGCTACACTGTGTGTGTTGGTGTGTGTGTGTGTGTGTGTGTGTGTGTGTGTGTGTGTGTGTCCAGGCCAATCATTGCTACGTGCACCAGATATTCCTGAACTACTTCCTCTGGGTGATTAGACTGACCAGACACGACCTAAACTGCCCCTGTGTGTGTGTGTGTGTGTGTGTGTGTGTGTGTGTGTGTGTGTGTGTGTGTGTGTGTGTGTGTGTGTGTGTGTGTGTGTGTGTGTGTGTGTGTGTGTGTGTGTGTGTGATAAGGGGGAGACCATTTAAGGCCTAAGGCTATTCAAAGTCACAAGCCAGATTGACATCATTTTCAAAGTGCAACACGTGCATGTGTTTGTGTGTGTGTTCCGTCATCTCGCCCCTGTTCCTCCAGTCTTTCTTCCTTTGCCATCTGTCAAACTCCTCCTGCTCTTCCGCCGGGCCACACAGCGAGAAATCAAGGTTGTCACACACAACCATGGACACACAGACACACTCCCATCTTAACTTTGCTGGTACCCTGCACTTTTATTTGTGTATTGCTCCATTTTTCATATCGTGTATGGTACGCCAAGAGTCCACAGTTTGTGACTAATATCTGTGGCCGAAGACGTCATTCAAGGGAGCGTTACCTTAACATTCAGAGCAAAATCAACTAAAAAATCTGATCATGTTCATCTTCACCTCTGTGACTTTGAGCTCACTGTCTACAACAATTACAGTGTACTTGTGGGAATTGACATTGTGAAAAAATCTAAAGCAAGCTCACAATAAGTCTGCCCTTAAAGTCAAGGAAAGCAACAATGGTGTCTCTATGTTCATACTTTCTATTTGGTTGCTGTTGTGTTTTTGAAGGACGCTGAAGAGGAAGTGATTAGGTGCTTGGCGGTACTTCAGATCAATGAGCCAATGATCAAAAAGAGTCATTAGAGTCATTTTTGAGGTTTGTGAGCCAATGGCCCCTTCCTTCCCAAGGCCACAACCTTTTTCCAGTTCGACCTTCATTTTGTGGTTGACTACACACCTGTGAAGTTTAGTGACTGCATCTAACATGGTTGTGACTCTATTGTGGTGACAAAATCTAACCACGGACAGAAATATGAACATTTGGCAAAGTACTCAAAACATCTTCCTGTGCCAATGCGTTGGTCCTGCCACAGAGGATATTGGAAGTGTACAGTTTGTGAAACCCTTTCAGGCAAATTTGTGATTTTCTGCTATACAAAGTAAATTGTGCTGTCAGCACCGTGAGGTAGGAGCCGCTGAATCAGGAGTTGCCATGTTGAGAGCCGTTGAGTGGTATTCAAAATGCTCCCAATCTGGAATCTTTAACACATAGGCAGACCTTAAATCTCTAGGGTTTGACTGATCAGCTGACTGCCTGAGGACTATCTATGTCTATCTATGACCTACAAAGTATTTACAAACGACACTGAAAGTAGTGACATCACTCTGTGTCATGTTACGTTTACGTTACATTCTGTAAAAAATGTAACGTAAACGAAAAGAAAAGAGATGTTTTGAAGTGTGACCATCTTTGCAAAACCCTGTAATTCATTTGACAACATCAATTAGCTTTTTGACTTACTCACAATGTAAAGTTGTCTGAGGGAAAACACTTTACTGTTAGCAAACTGTTGTGGAAGTCAGTTTTGTAACTTTTTTACAATACTGTGTGTTGTTGGTAGTTGCTAGCCGTCCGGTTGTTTGTCTTTGCGACAGCAGCACCAAAAAAAATACCACTTGAAAGCGTTCATTTAACCAACCGGATGACTTCTGCTTCCAACAAATATTGATGGAAATACAAGTCCGATCTTCCCTTGAAATACCTGGCCTTTCATTGAGTGTTGAACAAGGCTTTAGTACTGTGTGAGAATAAGCTTTATTTACAACTCTTGGAGTTAACATGAATGAATAGATCTCCATTTGATCTCCAGTTGATCTAAATTTAAGAGGAATCAGCATAGAGGTAGTCACTCAGCTTGTACAATGCTAATCCCTGTGGGTTATAATGGCTTTGCGTTTGTGTGTGGTTGTGTGCGCGCCGGTCTGTGATGTGGTTGCTCCTTCTTCACGTGTTTCTAATGTCTGCAACATGACTGTTCTCCCCATCTCTGCATGAGTGTATGGGAGTATATTGATGAAGAAAGATTTTGAGAGAACAAAACTGATTTTGAGTGCGACTCAAGCGCAAAATCAACTTTAGCGCACAGGTGCAAATTCATCAGAGCAGGATTAGATTTTGGGCGTGCAATCCCAATTACTAAAGTGCATTTCTGAGTCTGTTGGCTCAGTTTCTGTTTCTGAGCACATGATATCGCAAAAGTACTACTTTTGAGTAGCAAGCTACAAGACACAGCAGAAGATTCCCACTCACTCTCAACTTGTCAATACCTACGCTTGGTCTGTGGCCCTACGCTTCAAACTATGACGCTCCAGATACCCCCTTGGTCCGTTTTGGATTTACACACTAATGCAGTTTAATCACAACGATAACAATTTAGCTAGCATCAGCTTATAGCTATCTATGGCTATCAATAAGCTAACAGAATCCCATGAATGAGTCCTACTAGTGAGCTATGAGCGAGACAAAGGGGGTTGAACTGATCAGTATTTGATTGTACGTCTAGAAATACCGAGAGCATTATTTCAGAACATGGATGTATTACTAGCATCAGACGGCTGGTGGCTATTTCCACACACTGCTTACTGACGTAGTTAGCACATTCTCACTCACAACTCTTGAAATACGGCAGATTGGACAGTGGCACTACTCTTCGCCCTAGGTACCGCTCTAGAGTCAGTTTTGTCATGTTCTTTCCAAGTTGGACTGACCTAAACTGCTGTGTTTGCCTTTGAATTAAGGGCCAAATTGTGTGATCATCTCACTGTGCCCTTTACTCCGACGCTGCAGCATCACCACCTCTTTGCGACTGGTGGGTGAAATCTTATCCCAAACCAGTGATGGACAAAGACACAGGTAAATAACGGAAGTTTCTGTGTGAAACAGCATTGATCAATGGATAATGAGAGGCTGTGTGTAGTGATGGGCTTGGTTGAGGTCCCACACCGGAGGTCTGCTCTCGCCACCAAGTGCACAGTGGGACGATTTAGACTGCAGTCAGGGTGGTTTGCAGGGTTTCAATTAGTGAAGCAGCAGGGAGGGCCTGTAACTTACATGACACTGTGTGACCATCAAACACTGATCTCGTGGCACACTGAACCTTGCTTCCTTCCTTTTCTTTTTTCCCCCCTCTATTTTCTTAATTCCATAGTTAGTCAGTGACAAGGCAGAGGTTTACACATCAAATGGTTCATTTTTTTGAAGGTTGTAACAAATTCAAAAATGTGTCCAAACTGTGGAAAAAGCCATAAGCAGGATCTGTACCTTAATGCATCGTCACGATAGTATATGTCTTTGATGACATCAAAGCCTCCCACAATAGCTTTGAGAAGGCGGTTAAGGAAATGCTGTTAACAAAGTAGTGAGGTTATATTTTCAGTCCTGCATGTCGGTTTTTAGCAGGTTATGTCATTTGAAAACAAAATATTATAAGTAAATGTTTCCCTTAAATTATCCTTGCCCAATTCCCTCTGAGATTAAGTAATTGTACCTGATAACTTCACAGTTGACTCGGGGAAGACTGCATTTCTTTTAACATGCTAATGAGAAGCTGCAATGCAATTCTATAAAGCAAATAATTATCATTAGTAGTGCAAATAACTCACTTTTTTGAGAGTACATTGTTTGCATGTTGCAATAAATATTGATATGTTCTTTATCACTTTGTGTCTATTTTCCTTTTCCGTTGAAAAGATAACTGATACTTTTGTGATTCTTGAGGCACTACTGATCTTTCATTTGCAAATACTTTGTAAGGCATAGATAGTCCTCACTTTAGATCAGGTCACACAAAATACTTTACTAACGACTAGTAACTACCTGAATTAATCATGAATTGTAGTATTAATACTCATTTATAAAACATCTTTAAACACCCTCCTTACCATTAGTGGACGTCCAAATCATTATATCTATAAATGAGTGCATAAATGTACATCTAAATAATATCTTAATTATTAACTTACACTTTATAAATTACCTTATGAACCATTAACAACTCCTAAATAATTGGTTTGTAATTTATATTGAACTTAATTTCAAACTGGGGAACACATCATTTATAAAGTATGAAAATAGAATAATTATCACATCATAGATGTAAATCAAGAATAATTCATACTTAACTAATGCTTCATAGCGTGCAGTTATTATAAAGCGTTTATTTTTATATTTTTATCTAGCGCACTCTTGGTAGTTTCTCAAGATTACCAACCATAGCTTTAAATAATATCAGTAATTATGCCACTTCAGCCAAACTAAAAAACAACAACTGTTTGTCAGTGCCTCCTAAAACTGTTATACATGACCATCAGAATAAGCTTACCTTGTCGGCCTTTCTACTCTTCTAACCACTCAAATAGTACTGCCTTGCAAGGTTCCACCTGCCCATAAGACTTGAGAAGTTGATGGGACTCAAACCAGCGATCTTTGGACTAGAGTACAACCCACTCTATCACTGAGCCAAATGTGAATGTGACTAAAGTATACAATTGGTTATTCTTTATTTCAGTATGGTAAAATCTCTGATAATGGGGTGCCCATCAGTAAAATTTCTAACTTTATGTTATGACAGGAAAAAAGCTCACTGCTCTCAGCTGGTTATTAATTTTTTTTTTTTTTTCAAATACCTTAGCTGGAGCCTACCTCACCCTACAGTGGATTTCTGTGGTTAGATGCTCTCTCTCTCTGTGTGTGTGTGTGTGTGTGTGTGTGTGTGTGTGTGTGTGTGTGTGTGTGTGTGTGTGTGTGTGTGTGTGTGTGTGTGTGTGTGTGTGTGTGTGTGTTTTAGCGGGTGTGGTAGATTGTTTGAAGTTTTTGCTTGTTGCGTCTGTGTGTGGGGAGACAGACTGACAAGACAGACAGACAGGGATGGACTGATAGACTGCAACAGGCCAAACAACAGGTGTGTCTTTTGAACATGGCCCGCCGCCATACGAAAGCCCTCTTTTGCTTTAGCCTGGCTGATACTTGTTTTCATCGGCAAAAGAAAAGACTTCTCCTCCTCCTTGTCGCTGACTGTCTTTCATCTGTGGGAGAGACAGACAACCCTTCTCTCTGTGCCTTTATGTCTCTCCACTGTCTCTCTTTATTGATGCTCTCATTTCTTTACTTAGTTATGACTAGGCCTGGACATTGCTTTGCCTTGAATTGTCCTGTTACTAGAGATCAGGTATCAGCCAATCAAAGACCTCCATCTCTGCAATGATACAGTATCAATCCCCACAGGGGATCAGTATATTTTTTTATCATATTTATATACAGTGGGCAAAATGGAATGCATCCTGGCCTGAAACATTACAAACTGGCATGGCATTTGCACGGCCAAGGATAGGATGGCTCTACAGCGGATCGTTAAACAGGCCCTATTATGCTATTTTCCGGGTCCATATTTCTATCTCAAGTTACAGTTACAACATGTTTACATCCCTTAATGCTCCTTTGTAGTGCTTGCTCCTCCCGCCAGAAAGCAAAGTCTGCCCTGATTGGTCAGCTAGCCCGCTCTGTTGTGATTGTTCAACGTTTCACATTTCAAAAAACTCTTCCTCCGGAGCTTCAGCTCAGTCTCTCTTGTTGTTTGAGGGCCAAAGTAGCCGGAAGGAGTTTTACGTCACTTCGGTAACATTGTGACCTTATAAAGTTACAGAAGTGAAGGAGAGGATTCAATCGAGCTGTTTCAGGCAGCTCAGGAGCTTCTGATGGGGAGCGTAACTCCTTTTAGGTGTGGACTTCAGGTTTTACACTCTGCAGACCTTTTACATGTACAAAAATATACAGTATATAACACCCTAAAGAAGAGGGAAAAAGTGGAAAAGCATAATAGGGCCACTTTAATGTCTCGCTGACGTCCATCCCACAATGAGTGGAAACTGAGTTGTTGTAAGGCGGAGGTGGATCTGTTCAACTGTCGGGAGAGTGCACTGTGGTTCACACACAAGACCATCCTTCAGGAATGGATGCCTTGTCACAACGGCCGTGGCCCAGAGATCACCTTTAAGCGTTCCTCCCCAAGTTCCTCTGATTCCTTGCATTTTAATGTGCATTCAGTAAGACCATCTAACGATCATTCTGGTGGTACCCAGAACACTCAAGCGTGTCATAGTTCCTGAATATGGTTCAGCTGCTTGCGGGGATACCGTTGTAGGTTGCACGGTACAGATGTGCATAGCTGGACGGCCTGATCCTCCACCTCCCGCCAATAGGCATTGGCTGTAGGCTTGGCCACTGAACGGGAGCGCCTGAACATGTTAGGGCTAGTACACGCTTTCCAGGGCATTAGAAGCCTTCCTATTACAGCGTGTTATGTGGATGGATGGCCCCTTTTTCAGCCCTGGTGTGTGGAGAGAGGCTCAGATCCCATGTCGTGTTGACCTACCTTCAGACATTGGTAGATAACAATTTGGTTAACTTGAATTAATTTTGTTTATAAAGTATAATATTTCTATTCAAACTGGTTAGTAGAATATAAAATATCTTTGTTCATTCCTGTGTAACAAAGATGTTGTACAAGAGAAGTCTCGCTAACCACACAAACAAAAAACTGAGCTATAACCCAGAAACTGAGCTAAATAACTTTTTCCTGCTTCCCAAGCAAAGATGATTTTATTCTTGTTGTCCTTTGTTAACCACATTAGTTTTAAACACTGGACTGTTGTTCTCACTTCTCACACCTCAGTGTGACACATGCTTAAACATGGACAAGGAGAAAAGAGAGGGAAGAATGAAACAATGAGCAGTTTGTGATTGCATACAATAACACAGCAACTTTCAAAAACAAAAACAGAGAGCTTGAATCCAGGGTGAACCAAAGACCGAAACAAACTACTCTCCACCTGAAGTTTGGGCTAATCCACTTATATGAAAAAATGAAACATTTACGAAGCAAATGACATGTCAATGGAGGTCAGCCGATGAAGCCGACATGTATCAGACTCCTCACAAAGAAAACTAAATTAACAGTGTAAAAAGGTCTGTGGGTCATTTTACAGCCTGGCAATAGACGTTTAAAGCAAGTGCTCTGCAAGTCAGGTGATAGTATTATTACAGTAGTATAAAGAGTGAGAAGCTCCTTGTAGAGGGGTGTTAAAAAAAACACGGTGACTTTCACCCAAAAGTGGTGTGCTATTTATACGCCTTCCCATGAGATTATGTTGAAATAACAACATGAACTTAAAGTCGAGAAAGGTTTGGATCCATTCATGTCGTTTTTTTGAGTATTTGAAATGTAACACTTAATACATATTGTTTTGTTCATATTTCATCAAAAGTCAAGGTTTACAAATCCCTTTGATAAGATCTATTAAGTTACTCTTAAAGAAAGAAACACCTTTTCACTGCATCTGCTTCACCTAATCTGTTCCAGTGTGGAGAGTCAGGGTGGAGGATGTGGTGCTGTCTATCTGCACAGCCTGGGGTTTGCCCATCAGAAAGCGAAGTCAATAAACAGCCTTTTCACATGTGTTCCTCCCGATCAAGGTAGGGGATGGCAGGGTGAGGGAATTAGTGTGCCACTGAGCTCCAGAGAATACTGCTGTTCTTCAGGCCACACATTTTACTGTTCAGACTTACAGAAGATAGCGTACACTGAAACAACAGTGTTGTTGTTGGGGGGGCTTCAAACGATGTAGTAACACTGTTGATTCTCTTTCT